>NC_092016.1:16687500-16985000 GCF_042242105.1 Pempheris klunzingeri | reverse complement strand
TTTCATACACAAACACACTTTTTTTTTTTTTTTTAAAGAAAACTGCTTGAGTTGACCCAGAGCCACACAGATGTCTCACACATAAAAAAGGATGTGGACACAGCAGGAATGCATGCTTCCCATTCAGGCCTGAAAATACGGACCAAAAACTAGCGAGAGTAGGGAGACATGGGAGGAAAGGAGCCATTGAAGACATGATATTTAATCACTATCCACATAATGAGAAACTTGAAGGAGACATTCAGCAGAAGCAACATAACTAATATCCACATCAGCAGCACGAGAGCTCAAACAGGTGCTTTAGAGAGCAAGAGTGTCCGGTTAGCTTATGAGTTTTTACAGTAAAGTTATATGTAATAAACACTGTGCATTTGCTGTTTGTATGTAAATTAATAATGTCTCTCTAATGTGTGTGTGTGTGTGTGTGTGTGTGAGAGAGAGAGAGAGAGAGAGAGAGAGATTATTAATATCCAGCAGACCCTGGGGTGGACAGAAGGCAGGTACGGGCAGAGAGGAATTCAGGGCTGCAGAGATAGAGCGGAGGTGCTCCACTTTGTAGACAGGTGGACAGGTAGCAACAGAGGCCCCATTGTCCACAGCTTAATCAGCCAAGCAGGTGTGCAGCTCAGCATTCGCCTCACCCCAGCAGCACAGCACACTTCTTGACTCCTTGCCTCCTCCTGGCCGTCCCTCCTCTCATGCAGTCTTATTACTGCAGCTCAATGCTCCTGCAGTCATGGCTAGTAATATTACGTTTGCTTTAATGTTGATGGATCAGAAAATAATAGTTGATGTTATTGGAAGGTTTGCTAGAACATGAGGTATCACTTGAATTTCAGATGTGCCATGGACTCATACAGTCATGGAAATTAATGGACCAGTGTTGAGTGTAGGACTTTTTTCAAATATGCGCACATGAGTGTGAAGTGGAATTTTCTGTTGCTGAAATAATGTAGTCATGAAAGTGAGGGAGTGAGTAAAATTTGCTTTAAAAGACAGAACGTCAGAGAGAAATAATAACGATTTAAAAAAAGCCAAAGAAATTAATGCAGTGAGCAGAAGAGAAAGAGGAAGGAGGTGCAGTGAATGAGTGAGATATAGTTGTAGATATATTGCAGTTTAAACAGGCGATTCTGCCAAGCCAGGCCCAGGTTGATAAATCTGTCAGCGGTGCGGCCAGGCTACACAGATCCAGGTTACTGTAGGACTTGACTCTGCTGCTCCCCAGCTGGCTTGGATCTCGTCCAGAACCTCATACTATATCCTGGACCAGCTCCAAGCATCTGCTCTGTCCCTATCCAACCTCGGCCCACACCCCTGCCACTGCTAGCCGGACGTCCTCTTGGCACTGTGCCTTGCAGCCATAGTCTCATTCTGTGGACAGTTCAGCTCCTGTCCATTAGCCTTCCTGCCATCACCATTTGTTGATGTTCATGGAAAAATTTCAAGGTTTCCCTTAGTAGTATTAATACTTGATACAGGAAATTGCCAGGACTTATTTTTTGTCCCTAAATCTTCCCTAAACACCAAGCCATTTCGTGCCCCAATATATTTCTTAAGAAGAACAACAAAGAGTCGGCCCTCCTTTGTCGTTTTCTGAGATGCACCAGAAACTCAGAACAGTTAACCGTTGTCCTGTGCTGCACGGCCTTGACACCATTTTGAGAGCCGAAGCAGGATCGTATCTTGGGGACTTTGGCTCTAACTTTTGGGATCATTTGGATAAAGTATGGTTACACTCTTATTTAACCTGTGGTGAGGTTCTGGACCTGTTACTGTCCAAGTGGCCACGAGGCCACTCTGTGGTCCAGCTCATTGTGTTCTAGTGGTTTGCAGATCTTGGTCCTGTTTGTCTGGCAGTGGCTACATGCACGCTTTCAATCTGCAGGCTGTGTTTCGAACACACGGAACAGTTAATGCTCTGTGGTAATTTGCTTCTTTTTTTTTTTTCTGTCCCCAAAATTATCCAACAGTGATGCAATGGAGATGCAATGCTGCAATGCTATCAAAGCCCATCAGCTCAGTGCTGTGTGTAAGTAGATGTTACAGATGTACGGCTCATTTGCAGTGCAGAAAGGCCTCTTGTTGAGACTAATCAGAGAGAAAAGATAGCTCTATAAGAGGGTGTGAATCTGAGAGGAGGCAGGCAAGTCTCAACGTGTTCACCTTACTTTGACACTGCACTCTGTTTACCTCCACTGTCTCCTTAACCAGCCACCCATTAAAGCTTTCATTAGATTTTAAACAGTTTTCTCAGTGTTGTGGTTGAAAATCAGATTTCATCTGGGTAAGTATCATATATATTCAAAATGTCATAAACTAGAAGATTTGAAATCATTTGAACATTTATGTTTATGGTTAATTCCATCATTTGATATCTAGGTGTATGTATCATATCTGGGGTTCACAACCTTACAGTTTGCCTTTTTCATAACTGATTGATCACCACTCTGCTCCACAATAAACACCATTACATTCAAATCATCCCAGAAAGTTATGTAAAAATAATGCTTCAATAGTTTTTATTTGTTCTCCTGGGACAGAGCTGTATTTTTGGCTCTGTTTAGATATACTACTATGAGACGTGTTTTCAGGTTTTCTATGGTGCACACAGTTTTTACAGTAATATCTGAAAAAGCCATGGTTAAGCATGAGGCTCTCAGCATGTGTTGTGAGTATTTGACTGTAGAAACTATAAAATGAGGAAAGCCAAGAGAGAACATCTTGCCCCTGTTCTTTATCCATACCTGATGGCGCTCACAGTATTGACAGGCCTGACAGTATGACAGTATTCTGAAATCTAACGATGATCTTCAGGCGGCTCACCAAGCCATAACAAGCCATGTCTGTAACGCCTGATCCCCCTGGTGACACCAGCTCTGTGAGATGTTAGAAATGATCCCAGGCTCTATCTTCACTCTGAATGATGAGTGACTGCAGCCATTCTGATTCAAACAGTCATTAGCCAGGCAGTAATTGCAAAGATTTTTTTCCTGTTGAGTAATTCATAAGAAATATGTCATGGCTCGAGGAAATCATATCCGACCAGGCATCTCCCGGCTTGCAAGAACCAGCGGCTGTGACGAGGACAAATTGCTTGTTTTTTTTAAGGATTTTCACATTAGTCTGTGTCAAACACAAACACAACATTGTGAGAGTAGGATAAAACAAACACACCCTACCACCCTGATCAGCAAATGAAATGCTAATACTAATCTACAGCTCTTTTCTGTGTTCTGCACTGGCCTATTGAGACACGCTTAGATTTATGTTGTCTGTATAGGACCCTATACAGTGCTTTTTGTCACTGTGGTTTGCTAAGCCACATTGTTTATTTATAGATATGTGTTTGAGTAATAGGCCAGTAAATTCAGATGGCAGCACAAGATGCAGTGTTTGTTTAAACGTACATGCATCCCACATACCTCCATACTGTCGTTTTTAGAGAGGGTGAAGCATAAACAACATTGTGAATAAGGGATTATTACAGTCTGTAAAACATAATCTTATTATGATATCCAGAAGCGAGAGAGGATGACTAAAAATACTACACTTCAAAATAGTCAGTCTAATGTAAAACTCTGCCCACCAGCCACTACAAAATAGAGGTTTTTCACCGTGGCCGTGGTTTCATATTTTACACTACAATTCTGCAAAGGAAAGAAGTGAAATTTCTCTTTTCTATAGGTGCTATCGTCCATGGCTTGCAAGAGGTATTCATGGTGTGGAACTGGAGATGTGGTTAGGTTGGAGACAGTCAGATGTATTCAGTGAAACTGTCGATTAAGACGAATAATTTATACCAAGGAAGCTGAAGTGAAGAAGATTATATAAAATGTCTTACAGGTGAGATGAAAGTTGTGAGAAATGTCAGGAAAATATAGCGAACCTGAATGATGGGAAGAGGGGAGTGACCTTTAGCAGGATTAAGTAGTGAAAGATTTGGCTCTGCAGGTTGAGCTGTACAGCATTTGAAGAGAGCTTTGGACAAAGTAAAGTAGCAGCAGTCCTTGAGCAAAGTAATCAGGTATCAACAATCCAAAGGAAGCCAAGCTACAGGGGCATACCATTGGAATTTGTCAATCTACATCTAGCATTCTCTGTTGCTTTAATTGATTTGGTCCAACAACCCCTAGAACAGATAACTTAACAGATAACGTGAGCCTGCAAGATGCCTGACTGTCTTTTGACAGGGTTTGTAGCATGAAGTTGGTTTGTGTGACTTACTGGGACTAAAGCAAACAGGCGGCACTCCAGTATAAGCAAATCTCACACCACCAGGTGGACGTTGAATTCAATGTAAGTATAAAAAGAATGGCCATGTGGAGCTTTTAACGGTAACTCCAGCAATGTAGGACTACATCTCTATGAATTTTGGGGACTGAAAATAAAGCAAAAGAAAAAGAGAAGAGATATCCTGACCTGCATACAAATCTCTAGTATAGTATTTTCCATAATGCAACCTGATGGCATCATCTAAGTCTCTCTTCTTACTTTAGAAAGTGTCCTCCAAAGCCACAGAGGACGTTCTGTTTTCACAGTTCTGATAACCTGAACTTCATGTGTAAAATTGGTGGATTTCCCCCTTTGAGATAAGCACTATATACATCATCAGCACTTATAAGAAGCGCTTTCTATTGCTACGTGTACATGAACATGTGTACATGTATGTGTGCATAGTTCCATCAGCTGGTTATGCAAGATGTATAACAAGGCCTCCTTGTCTCCTTAATCTGCCTTTAGCCTGTATTTTACATGAACTACTATTTTGCGTGCAATTAGCTTTCCCCACAGCAAAGTATGTGGCTGAGGGGAAGACTGATGGGGCTGATGAGAGGCAGTAATTGAATGGGTGAGTTAAGACGGGTAAGGAAAAGACAGAGTCGGTGAGTGAGGGAAACAATGAGGCGGGTCAGCGAAAGTCGGCGAATGTCAGCACATCCAAATCAGATGCCGGGCCCTCACCCATGACCTTGGCACAGTTGGATTCGCAGGTCTGAAAACAGTTAGTATGTTAGTGAAGAGAAGTGAAATGGTCTGCACTAAAACCACCACGATGAGTAACTATGATCTAACAAATCAACTCAGTTGTCAGCACAAGCTTCTTCCATCTTATATCACCTGCATTCCTGTCCAATAAAGATTTGGAGACCATAGTTCACGTTTTTATTTCCTGCCTCGACTACTGCAGTTCTCGCTATGCAGGAATCTCTGTTCACTGTTTACCAGTGAAATACAGAAGTTATGTTGTTTTTAAAGCACTGCATGGACTGGCACCAGGCTACATCTCTGAACTGCTCATCCCCTATCCCCCCCCCCACCCCTCAGATCTGGTGAGTTAAAGATGAAAGGTGGCCCTAAAAAGTTGAAATTGTTTTCCACTAATATTTAGATCTCACCCCTCCACTGATGTCTTTAAAGCACGTGTAAAGACCCTTCTATTTTCTTAAGCCTCGTAATTATCATCTTAAAGTCATGCCTGACCACACTGCCTGGCATGCTTTTATTTGTTTGTATTTTATTTCTTGCTTGGTTAATGCTGTTTGTGTTATGAAGATAATCTACACTTTTATTAGTTGACTTTATTAGTTTACTTATGACTCCAGAGGAAGTTTAAACTCTGTCCTCTTGTTTATTTATACACATTTATATTTGTGAAGTTGACTGGATATATTTAAATGAGCTGCAGTGAATTTATCGTCTCAGCTTCTTTTTCTGTAATGTACTTATTGGCAGTCCTCCCACAGTGTGTTGCATGTGTGAATATGTGTGGGCTTTGTTGTCTCTCTTCATTTGTCTTCCCTGTGGTTTAAGTTTGAAGTATTTATTGATGTTGGGTGTTGTTTGTAGGGTATTTTTAGGTTTAGACCTGTCAGAAAGTAATTTGTTTCTGTTGATATTTCTAGACATTCACTGTTATTGTTAGTTGTTACTATTGAGTTTTTTCCAGCTCTGAGGACTGATTGTTAAGGTTTTTGTGAGAGTTTTGATGACTACTTCTGTGTGAATGCGGGGCCTCTTTGTGGCTGTCAACTTGTTATCCTGCTGCATTGGACCCCATCTTTATAGAGTTTTAAAGTTACAGCGAAATAAGAAAAGATTTTCTCACCATGTCACCGAATTTTCAGTGTTATATGTACTATTTTAAACATTTAAACCCCTCAGACCCAACAATGCATCCATAATTATGACCTCATATTTTGCTGCCAGGCATTGTTCAAACCCACAGAACGTTATTTTGAGACCATTAACTTTTATTTTATTTTATTTTTTAGCTTTTTAATGAATTCTATAGAAAAGTTCATCACACAATACACAGCTCATGTATATTCCACCTAATGTCAAGTTAAAAGATATCCTAGCTTCAAAGAAGTGTTGTTACAGATACAGAATATACTGTATGCTGCATGTTTTGCTATTGCATGTAAAGGTCCACTAAGCTTTTTAAAAATTATTATTTAAGTGACAGGCATAATCATTTATAATCGAACAGTTCAATCTAATGATCATGACTTGGGCAGCATGATGGTGCGGTGGTTAGCACTGTCGCCTAATAGCAAGACGGTGTACCCCGTCTCTCACCCAAAGTCAGCTGGGATTGGCTCCAGCCACCCCCCCACAGTATAATCAATAAGCGGTATAGACAATGGATGGATGAATGGATGATCATAACTTCAAAAATATGCTCCTCTGACTCAAACAACATACATACACCATACAGCATTCTATAGCATCAGAAAACATTAAGACCTGAGACTGATTTGTCACATGGTATATTGTGTGTTTAATGACCTGTTGATCAATTTCTAAGGTAAGAGGGTAAGAAATTTGATAACTTTTTATTTACTGGAAGCCACATTATTGTCCCTTTTTTTTTTTTTTTAACCTCCGAATAGAGCTAAACTATGCTCTGTGCCCTGTTTTGTTTTCCACATTGTGACCAGATCTGCACATAAAGCCCAAAAAGCTGTTGAAATCCAGCCACTACCATCTGTTGCATGTCTGCCTAACACAGTTATTGTACATGTAAATGAAAACATAATTCTATTTAAGCCTGGGTTCTTTGTGGTCATATTACATCCATGACTAAGTCTGGAAATGGTTTGAGCAATGCTTGGTTGCATTTCCACCTGGATTTTAATGTGGTTAAGTCCTGATTGTAATCAAGTCATTTCAGCCAAATGATATTGCCAGTTGTAAATGGTGTAAACATCTTTATGACACAGCAAAATACCAACAAATTGCTCAGATGAATAAACAGAAACGGTTCCAGATACCAAATTGATTTTTGATATGGAAGCCAATTTAGAATCTATCCAAATATTTTGATGAGCTGAGGAAAATGTTTCAGTAAGTAAAGAAAGTTGAGAATCTCTAATCAAAATGTGGTACTATTTACAGTGATCGAACAATAGAGCAGGAAACAAGGGACCCCTTTGAAAAACTTTTAAAAAGGCCCTTTCCATATTATTTTTCATTTGGAACTTATGAATAAATAAACCGTTAAATGAAAACAATCAGGCTAACATTGGACCATTAGAAATTTGTTAATTTTGGCTTTGCTGCAAGGTTTTGGTTATTAAATGTCAAAGTGCCTTCAGATGTGGCCGTTCCACATGTTGATCCAGCATTTTGTGTCATGCTTGCCACACTATCTTCCTCAATGCTGTGGAAGCTCATAGTCCGCTGCCACTACTAGTCTTCCATGCTTACTGAGCAGAGCCCATATGACCAAAATTCCCAATGTATGGCTTATATTTTACATCCTTATTGAAGCCCTTGGAGAGGCACATTCACGGTTCCGTGCAGAGGTCAGGTTTCGGCCTTTATTGCCTAGGTAAAGTAAACACAGAAGAATGTTTCAGGCATGAATGATTGTCAGCTCTTACAGCAGTGTGAAGACAAAACAGGAAGGCCCCTGATGGTTTTTTATTAGCAGGAATCACTGACAGTGCCAGAGACTATCTCTTATAAAACATACTGTACTGTGTAACTCTGCTGGATGCTCTGTCATCACCAATCTAATGCTCGGTGGTTTAACTCTTCACATGAATGGGGCCCTTCAGTATGCTACTGTTCATATCACACAGTGGGAGAGATTATAGCAGATGTATAGGAGATTCTACACTGTGTGCAGGTAACTATTTTGCCAGTCTTTACATTTCAGTGGTGATATAACTTCACAGTGTGTGCTGCTGTTTGTTTTGCTAAAGAATTTCCAGTTGATTCTTCCGTGCAGGACTCGGCCTGCTTGGCAGCATCCTGCACAGGACTGCCCACACCACAGCTGGGGGGCACAATACTCTGAATGGACACGGTCCAGAGCACAGCCTGGCACTGATGACAGGTTAATAGGAACATTACCAAGATGTTCGAGCGCAGTGATGGGATATTAAGCAGCAGGATGAGCTCAAGTTGCCAGTGCGTCTCTGCTATCCCTTCATTTCCTAGTGGTCAAGACAATTCAGACTTAATAGGGGGTATTGAGAGGATAATAGTTATGTCTGCACGTCCAACATTTAAATGATTCTCTACTGCTACTTCAGACGGCAGCATAAAATGGCTCCCGAGTGCTATCATCAAAAATGATTCCTTTTAAATGTTAAAGTTGCGAAGGAAGACACAAAAGCACATAGACACAGCATGATTATTACACTATGATACTTTAAGCCTGTTGAATCTAGAGAAGCGCAAAATCCTGTATTTCCTCCGATAAGTATTGTTACATCTGTCGAGCAGTTGTCTGGAGAAATGACAGAACTTTATTCAAGAAGTATTGAATTCATTATGCAACATCAATTACATAATATCTTTGTGTTTTAATTATTGTCAGTAATTTAAAGTGGGCCATATTAGTCATAATCAATGAACTATAGAGCTTTGACCGCTCAGCAACTGCTGAGCTACATAAAGATCATCATCTCTGAAGAGAAATTGATTTAAATGACATTAGCCGTATTTAATCTAATTTGCAGTCATTTGTTGAAGTTAAACTCTGGGTATGTGGAAAGAAAATATTTAAAGTGATAACAGGTAGCCTGCTGTCTCTGCTCATTTTTCATCTCAATTTCACTGGGGGTAGAGCCAAGACACACACATCAGCCACTCTGCCTGAATGAATAAGAATTGCACCCAGACCTGAATGCGCTACCAGGGTTCCCACAGTCCTGGAAAAACAGAAAAAGTCATGTCATCTTCAAATTGTATTTTCCAGGCTTGGAAAGGCTATAAAAAATCATCCAATGTAGAAAGGTTTTGGCTTATTTTGAAATAGTCCAGACCTGTTGGAGAAAATACTGTTGGTTGCACACTTTTTTTGACAGTAAAATAACATGCTGTACAACACATACACACATCAGATCAAGGCCTTCTTACTAACACAATCCTACTAGAGTGCCATAAGTAGGTGGTGAAATCCCATGTTAGTAGGCAGGAGGTCATGCTTGTTATTTTTGAGAGGATCAGTCCCAGTGTTGCTGAGGCCTTACTGATGTCTTTTATATAGTGTAGACAGGTCCCCCTGGTTTTACAAGAGGCCTAAGCACCAAGACAGCAGCTGTCAGCTCAACCCCTCCAGAGCTGTATGCCCCTGAGACTGGGCTGTGAAGGCCTCACAGGTCACTGGAATTTAGACTGAGGGAGTAGATTTGATTAGATTTTTTTTATATCTCTGCACTGAGTTCGATGTTGTGATGGACAGTGACTTGATTCACTTTTAACAAAGAGCTTATGTCAGACAGCCAGTCCACTTCCTGATAGCACGTATCCAGAGCCATGCTTATGGAAACAGTATAAAATCATCATAGACTAACAGGTACCAAGCATTAACAACATTCTGCTGAAGAAGCTGGGTTTCTAGGTTCTGGGTTACCTTAGAGCACAGCGGCCACAGACCCCATAAACATCTATTTTAAGATAAAGTGTATGCAAAGACAGAACAATGGCATCCATAAGATTTTCCAACCCTGGGAAGTACTGTGAGTCAGTAAGTAGCAAAAGTGGTACCGCTCTCCAAAAGCCAAATTGTCTCCCAACATTTAAAGACTGCTATGGAGAAACAGATGAGAGTTGTTTGCCATGACACCACATAAATGCATAGCAACAATTTGTATTCATTATGCACAGATGTGTTTGGTGCATTTCAGAAAAGCTGCTCGACCAGGACTCACCTCGTGAAAAACATTGGTCTCATTGGAAATATAATTTGAATGTTGCAATGAGAGAATCAAATGTCTTACAGGTTGTTCAGTGATTTAGTAGGCCTGTTTCACAGCAGACATTTTGACTGGTCATAATAGGAAAAGCACAGGTGTTAGTAATAACATTAACGACGGCTCTGCTCTGTTCAAGTGTCCCAGGAAGTAAGGACAGTAAGCCAGCATGAACAACACCAGGACAAAAGCAGAAATGGTATCCAACCATTGTTTTATTTTATTATTTCAGCTGTGTTTTTCTACCGTGTAATGTCAAAATGTCCTCTGCGAGAGAAGCCAAGTGCAAGCTTCTGGCCTGACAGTAACGCCTGCTTCTAGCTGTGTTTTAGTGTCATTTCTCTAAGTACGCCTTCCTCTAAAGTATAATTTTCTCATTATTTTACAGCAGTTGGAATAGTGTAAACACTGCAAGCTGACATCGTACAGTAAGCCATTTACTTTGGACTATCAAACTATAAATGTCTCAGATTTTGATGCCTAGCAACCTGAGCTGCGGTCTATAAATTTCAGCGCTGCAGCGTGTGTTAACTTTGTATATTGAAATGACTCAAAAGATAAACATTGCATTTCGTGAATGGAATGAATCACCTGCTTTGATCAATCGGGACATGTTCGGCTGGAAGCAAAGAAAAGGAAAGTAAAGCTGAAACACTCTTCTCAGGGAATACGAGGGAAAGACTGAAGCGGGGTGAGGTGGGGGTGGCGGGAGGGCTAAGCATTGATGACATTGACAACAATTATGATGCCACGATAGATGAATGCACTCAGAGGCTCTATTAAGATGCCTGGCTTGTCCCACTGCGACCGATCACATGCTGGCATTGTGCTCAGACAGACTGATTGTATTTAACAGGCCTTAAATCATCTTAATTATAGCCTGGCATGACGCACAGTAGCGAGGCACTACAAACAGCTCTAACTCTGCTCTCACTCTCTTTAGACACACTACAGCGGGGTGATGAGCTGATTAAGTGGGATTTGAGGGTTTTCCAGCCGCACTTTCCAGCACACTTCCTCTTCTTCTAATTTCTTACAGTACACATCAGTCAGTCGCCGCTGCCTTACAAATTTCGCAGATCCCAACGAGGAAGATAAGATCATGTAGCTTCTGCTGCACCACCTGAGTGCGCTTGATAGTTTAACCAGAGGCGGCAATGCTATCAGTTGTTGCGGCGGCGAAGACTCTATACTTTGGCAAAGGATGAGAGGATTTGTGGTGCGCCGACACGCTGCGTGTCCTGTCTCTGTCATGCGCCCACACCTGCTCATCAGCTATTTTAATCCCCTCAGTTTCTTTAATGATGTGCACTGCATATGCACTACCATGCACGCTGTTATGTGAATACACACAGAAACACACACAGTAATTGCCTGAGTCCTGTTTGATTACAGTGTGCTGAATGTGGCAGAGGTGGTAGTTGCCGGTCTTTGTCCCGCTTTGAGGTAGCAGCGTCGCTTGAGTTGTGGGTGGGCTTGCAAGATTGTCATGCTTG
Source organism: Pempheris klunzingeri (assembly GCF_042242105.1). Lineage (NCBI taxonomy): Eukaryota > Metazoa > Chordata > Actinopteri > Acropomatiformes > Pempheridae > Pempheris > Pempheris klunzingeri. The sequence continues at coordinate 16,973,293 of NC_092016.1, read as the reverse complement.
GCAGATGGTAATTTGGGGTTGAGTCTGTGGTTAGTATTGGGGAAAGGATATAAGTTATGGCTGGTGTTGGTTTGACGAGGCGGAAGTCAACAGTAGGGAACGATAGCTCAGGCACCGTCTCTGACTGTCTACTGCAGATTAGAAAGCTCTGCTGTTTCCTCCTCCTGTCGCTCTCTTTCCTTTCTTCATTCTTCCTTGTTTTAGTTTTTGTTCCTGGGTTCTTTGAAGGAAAAAGGAAAATGAGAAGGACATGGAACAAATACTACAGGATACTAAGAGACAGACAGAGTGAGACAGAGGGAACAGGACAGGGCAGGAACCAGGGAGAGGCAGTGTTTGAAGTTAAACAAAACTGGTCCGTATCCTGAGGAAGTGACTGCTGCCAAAGACAGGGATAAAGACGGGACTGTTCCTCATGGTCTGTGAGTGCACATGATTACATGTGTACTGTGTGTGCGTGTTGCATGCATTAGAGTGTTTCTGTTTGATAATACCACAGTCCTACAGCACAAAACCCATATTTCAGTGTGCAGCCATTGCTCATTTTCACTTCTCATGCTTCCCTTCCCTGTTGCACCGCATCGTGCCCTCTGCTTAGCCCTCCACTTAGCCCTGAGGGTAATAAATTAAGCTCTGTAAAGGTCTGCATTCACTGCTCGTCTGCTCAAAGCCCAGATGGGTGTTTTTCTTTTCCCTGGGTCCATAAATGAGGAGTTGATTGGGTGCTAACAAGGAGTACTTTATGGATTTCAGATAACATCGCTGTGCCTGAGTAATAGAGGTCCAAGGTCTCCAGGGTCATACAGGTATTAGTTTGAAGGATTTTCGATGGTGTGTGTGTGTGTGTGTGTTAGACTTCTCCTGCACTTCTATATCTGTGAGGACCATTTTTAGGTCTTTTTGATTTTGGAAAACAAGGATTCTGGCCAGTCAAAGGGCTGTCTGAGGCTTAAGACTTGGTTTTTGGTTTAAGATTAGAGTTAGGGTAAGGTTAAGGGGTTATGGTCAGGGCAAAGGTTTGTGCTAGGTATGCACTTGTGAGGTTAAGGTTTGGACTGAGGTTTTGGAACGGGCTATGTCAACAAGGGTCCTCACAAGTATAGCATTTTTTGTGTACTGGTGTGTCTGCATGGTAGTATGAGGTCAGGGAGTTCAAAGTTTTCCTCTGTGCAGCCTAACGAGATTGATGAGCTCAAACGTAAATGCATGCTTGTGGTTTGAGGTGAATTTGCATGCATGTTTGTATGTACACAAATACTTATGGTGGGACACTGAGGGTGTGCAGAGTGGTATTAGCTTTGCTGTAATGACACACAGTGGTGGAATACCACAGCCACCCAGACAAAACTTGCCCAGTGTAGTTGCTCGGGGCACAACACACTCAGAGATTACACACGAGTGTTAGTGTGGTTGTGGGGTGTGTATGCACTCCCACCCCAGTCTACAGTAGTCTAGACTCTCTAACAGCCCCGTTGTGGAACGGCTAATCAACACAGCTGATGAAGCGGTGGAAATAAAAGAGAGCAGGGAGGATAAAGGTCACACAGGAGATTTAAGACTGAGAGACAAAAACAAAACTGAGGAGAGCTGAGGAGAGGCCAATGAGGCATGCAACAACCGGCTACATTACATATGTGCTAAAGATTATCTGTCTTGGAATGATTATGGACTTCCCTGTCGATATTCAGATAGAGATAAGTGCGGTTTGGGTATTATGTGAACGGTGAAACTGGCGAGACGGCTGTCCAATAGGAAGTGACTTTCATACAACCAGCAAAAGCATTTCACAACTGCATTAAAGGCCTTCGGCCCTCTCAGCAGATTGCATGATGAATATGCCTTAGGCCAACTGCCAATCAGTGTTGACACTCCTCCCTCTTGTTCTGAAAAGTCCTTTGTTTTCTGGGAGCTGTTACACTGACCTCATGCAGCTTTTGGAGAGCTTTCAAACTTAGGACCACATGCCTGACAGGCTGGATAAGACGAAAATGATTTCTCAAAACCACATTTGACAGCTGAATGGACATCTGTTTAATAGCAAGAATATTGCACGTGTAATGTGTTTTTGTGTATTGATACTATATATATGTACAATGTATTTGTCTCTCTGTGTGTCTGTGGATGCAATTATATAAGTGCTGTCTTGGGCTTAACCCTTCTTTCGACATGTTCTTCCCTCACTGTAAAGGCTTTACTGCCTGCTGAGACCCCAGACTTGGAGAGGAGGATAAATAATGTCCTGTGTGTTTAATAATTACGCAGTGAAGCCAAACTGTTGCTCATTCATACAAAAGTTGCTGTCCGACCCACTTCTTGGTTAGCATGCTTAAACTTCTGGGGCACATATTTATGGGCACTTTGCAGACATTTTCTTTGGCGCAGGACAACTATAATGTTTTTAGTGTGTGTGTCTTTTTTGTTCAGGAAATAACTCTTCATTCTCATGCGCCCGCAGAGATTCATCTGCTTTGTTATTTGTCTGACAGACACAAGATCCCCACCTGATTCTCGGGGCTCATGTGTAGAGCTCAGCTGGTCTGGAGCTCGGTGTAAAGCAGTCACACACACCTGTTTAGATGCGAGGATGTCTACTCATGTCACGGGGAATGGTTAGCACAGAGATAAATGGACAGTAACATCAATGGACTGACTGGTGACGAATATTCAACGTCAGTATTTTTGTTAGTCTGGTTTTTACTCTGTGTTTATGATTTTAGCTATGTGGGTTGTGTGTTTGTGTCTGGACAACAGCAGGGCCCAGAGGCTTTGAGCGTGATAGAGAGGTTAACCAAAGCATAGCCAGAGGGCTGGAGTCTGGGTTTGTGGACTACAGTGTTTGGATGGTTTGTGTTATCTGGACTGAGAGTCCCAAAGCTCACGAAATGCAACCAGGTCCCTTGGGGGGGTGGGTGAGGGTGAGAGTTGTCTGTGCCGTGAGGCCTATTTGCCTGTATATATGACAAGGGGAAGTGTCATGGACAGTTAAAAGGTGTTTGAGAGCCACAGAAGAACATAAAAACTAGTGAATGCCGTCCTGGAACTGCTTAGACTTCTGTCTGTTTTCACTCTGTGCAATAAGCAGATAAACGCAGAAACAGACACGCAGTGGTGTGAATATGGTTAGGAAGGCAAGGTCATCAGACTGTATGAATTAAAGGTATAACAAGATGTGTGTGTGCGTGTGTGTGTGTGTGTGTGTGTGTGTGTGTGTGTGTGTGAAGGTTTCCAGAAAGAATACTGGAATGAGTTGAAAAAGGTATCCGTGGTCCATGCATCTGATTGTTGGATCTGTTGGTCCTTATGGGGTGCTAATGCTAGAAAGGTCATGGGTAGACCATGCTGGTGAAACACCTTTAGGCCATTAAAAGCCTGCATCTTTCCAGACAGTGATGAGTCATTGGTGACTGATTTGAACATTAACAGTGCCTATCCATGTTCCTTGTGAGTCATACATTTCTGGTGTTGCTGGGGTGAGAGTTTTGTTTGCGATAAAGTTTTGGGGAAAGTCTGTAAAATGTATGGGGATTTGTGCCTTTTGGTAAGTTCCTCTGAGTTTGTTTGAGTGGGAAAGGCACTGACTGCACAGGTTCTGCTTTCTGCTCTGGATGAGAGAACAGAGCGAGGGTGGGACTGAAAAACTGGCAGGGTGAATGAGAAGTGGGGACATCTGGTGTGGTTGTTTATTTACCCAGTGAGGAAGTGACAGAACAGTTTTCTTTCATCTATTGGCTTTACTGGTTTATTTCTTCAATCAATACTTTAATCCCATTCCTCCCAGTCTTTGTACCACTTTTTTCCATTCCAGTTTGTTTTTGTAGTGACAGTTGGAACTTGAATAAAGATGCTGCACATACATAAGGAAACAGTATATAGTGTCAGACAATCTCTTGGGAAAGTGTAACACAGGGCTGACTTTTTTTAATGACTCATTTCACATTATAAGTCATGGACATGAAAAACTTCCAGATTAATTTTGTGAAAAAGACAGTGACAGTGTTATGGTGAAAGTGTGGGGTTCACAGTGAGTAATCGGTGTGACTGACTTATGGTTTTATAATGTAATCATAACCATATCCATACCCGAGCCTTTATTACATTTTTAGTTTCCTAAATTTAAAGAAATAGTTTAACATCTTGGACAATACGCCTAAGAGCTTCCTTTGCAAGCTTAGTTTAAAAGACTGATGTCTCTCTAATGTCTGTACATTAAGCATGGAGCTAGAGCTAGGAGACTATTAGCTTAGCTTAGAGTAAACACTGGAAGCAGTGGGCTGGTAAGTTATCTGCAAAGTTCAAAATACATCCGATAATATTTCTGGAATTCCCTGATCAATGTAATATGTGTCATTTGTTTAAAGTGTACAGAAATGTAAAAACAATAAATGGCTGTTTTAGGGGGACTTATGTGGCAGCTGTGTCCATGTAGGTGGATGTGTCTGTGTACATTTTGGGACATCTGTGTAGAACCCAGTGGAGGGAGATGACGCATTGTTTTTAAAATAATTTTAGCTTTACCCTAACCTAGAATGGCTATTTTAGTTGCCTTGTAAGCTTAGCCTGGTTCCAGACCTCTGAATCATGACCCACATCTCTTGCAAACAGGGCTGCTATAGATATTTTTCACAGCAGACATTTTGGCATGTCATAGCAGGAAAAGCACAGGTATAGTTGATAACTGGTTGAAATGACTTCTCAAGCATGCAAGTCCAAGAGTCGTGTACGCAAGGGCTGTTTTCCCTGGTTGGAGAAATAATCGGCCAAGCAGAGTGTAGTAGGTGGGATAATGGGAGTGTCACTTGGGGATGTCACCTTCTTACAGAGTTAACTAGTTTCCTAGCTACAGAAAATAAGAATAGCTACAGAAAAATGGTGCCTAGCCTGGATTAGATTGATGTAGTTGTCCAACTTGTTTCAAGTCCCCATATGTGACATCCACATCTCTGTGCTGAACCGTGAACTCTGAGAGCCCCCCAGCACTTTGACATTGACTGTTTAGATTGAGTATAACACTATTTGGCCTTCACAATGCAGCCGCAGTCCAGCAGGGCTTTCCCTTGCCGAATTCATTGAGAAATGTTTACCTTCACACTCTAACATGCTGGGGTGGTCCCAGAGCACGAGGTTAATGGGCATATGCTGCAAGTGCTCAGCTGTGTGTATTCTCTGATGTAAACTGAAAAACACAGAAGCACAGAGGTGTGATATCAAATTCATATGTCAAACATTACGTGCACAAAAAAGAAAGCATAAAACCAAGGTTAGACTTAAAATTCCCATCTGGCTATTAGTGTGCATTGTTTCACCTTCCACTGTGAGGATGGTTATAATTCATAGGAAACCTTTGGTATGCTACACAATATGCAGCACAGATGTTGAAGATCTCCTTTTCGAACATGAACAAAACCATTTCTTTTGTCTTACTGTGTGAGTGTTTGGCTTGTATTTCTGAGAATGTATTTTAGTCTATTTCACCAAATAACAAACAACATGAACATCTTAGGGCTCTTCCTATTTTTATGGGATATAATTCTACACTTGTGCAACAGGGTAACTGTTAAACATGTTTGACTTTGCCCTCTTGTTAGTATTTATGCTCTTATCTGAGGCAAAAACAGTATATATGACCTGGCAGAGGCTCAAAATCTTCCTAAAGCCCAATTAAATGGGTCACAAAGTAGTCAACCTTGAACCAGGGAACTTTCCATTTTGTGGTCTCACTTGGCATGTACATGTGCTTTTGAAACATTTGAGATATTTGTGAATGATCATAAAGGTCTTTAGTTGTGCTTTCATGTCTAGTTTAGGCTCACATGGTGCATTTAATGACTGGATAGAGTTTGACTTTTCTATGGGAGATAAATACCTTGTGGTCACTTTATGAGGAGTCAGTTGGAGGGTTTTTACGTCGTTCATGCCGAAGATAAAATAAAAGTGCATCTGTGTCCATGCACATTTGCATGTCTGGCTTTGATGTTTGAATCTGTTTGAATGACTCCACATTGGTCATTTGGTCTTAGTACATCCTGCGTTGGTGGATGATCAACTCTTTGGTGACGCTCATGGGGGGGGGATAAAGTCGTGTGAGTCATGGGAATGAACGTGGCGTGATGCCAAATCTTAGTCAGCAATGGTTCACAAGAAGAGAGCCTGTTATTCTCAGCAGGGTTGCTGAGCTCACCTACACCCACCAATGAAATTATATCACCATAGCAATTACACATATACATACACATATGGCTGGTAAAATTAAACAGTCTTGCAAGTTCCCAGAGACACAACATACATCAATATATTACTCACTGTCCTCTCTCTTTTAACTTCTTTTGTTCTTCAGGTCTTTTTCTTTTATTCCCTTAAACTCTGTTCAGGTTGAGTCCACATGTGCATTGGCGTAGCTTTGAACCTGTGTAGGATTAAGCGTGTCTGTCTGGCCAGACTCATCTGAAAACAGGGCATGTCCCTGCTGGGGCATCCGACTCTTTCTGCCTGTTAGAAAGGCTCTGGAGTTTAACGCACCGTTATACTTTCTGTAATGTGCGTCTTAAGTTGTATGTTCCTTTAAGACCGGGGCATTCTGGGAGATGTAGTTTGGGAGCGGCGTAAGCTCCCGTTATGCGAGTTAAGTTTCGTTTTCATGTAGTCCGGTCCGTGTTGATGTTGGCGTGTGAGTTGAAGCGCCAGTGTGCGTTAATTGATAAAAAACCACACAAATGAAGAACAGTGTATTTGCATATGTAAAGAAGAGCAATACATTTACACACACACAACAACCTGCCTGTTGTTGTGGCCTGTAATCGCCTGTGCCTGACCTCAATATAAATCATCAATCCAACCCATACTCTCCGTGTACTGTATCCTGACCGATGCCCCGGGGGCGAATAAAGCATATATAAATCACCATACAGTCCTTTACCCTAAGCTCACCAACATTGTGGTCCTTCGAGCCGGATGCTCTATTTACCCCAGGACAACATGGAGTTTGAAGACCATCGCGGAGCAAGGCCTAAGCGTCAGACACGCCCACCAACCTACTTAGATGACTATGAGGTTAACCTTGGCAGGCACAGGCATGAGGAAGAGTGGTCAGCAGAGGAGGGTGCAGCCAAGATGACCGCCCTCAACTCCTCTCACGTTCCACATATGGACCACCGAAGGAGGGATGCTGCTCGAGATGAGGCGGACCTGTACTACCGAGAGCGGCAGATGTACAGTCCGAAACCCCAGCTAGCCCACCTACAGTATCCAGAGCAGGACCCCAGAGAGAGGATGCGAGGACCACCTTCGCTGCCTCACGTAACCCAGGAAGGCTCTCTAAGAGAGGACCTCAGGGCAATAAAGCGAGAGAGCACCATGCTACGACAGCCACAGCACGACATGCATGCCGAAGTGGAGGGACTTCGTGGTGTTCAGGCTGAACTGAAAAGGCTAGCAGACACAATAACCAGCCTTCAATATGCTCCACCGAATTCCAGCAACCACATCGACGAAGCGCCCGTCTCCAGGGAGGATGGAGAGGACTGGCCAGAACCCCCACCAAGCGTGGACATCGGGGACTATGAGGAGCAGACAGATCAACGGACAATAGATAGATTGGATCAGCTGATGCAGGAGCTACAGCTCATAAAGAACCAAACCAGAGCAGCTAGTCGCAGCAAACCATCGCAAATGAGGCAGAGCAGTCACCGCCCGCTAGGTCATGAATCTCTGTCGCCGAGCAGGGAGCCAGATGACTACAGCCGAGAGCGGTATCCATCCTACGGAGGACGCTACGCACCTCAGCCAGCTCCAACCCCTTTCACGCCTACTGCACAGCCTCTAACACAGATGGCGATGCCCTACGTCTCGGCTTCACCATGGCAGCCTCCGCACCAGTACCAGCCTGTGGCCCAGCATCCACCCCTTAGGCCAACATGCTACTATACAGCTTATGGTCCTCAGCTTCCTCCAAATCCCCATCAGAATGAATACTCACAACCTCTACCTCCACGAGTGCCATCCTATACAGCAGCATATCAGCCGCCTCCACCGGCAAAACCCCCAGGCTACGCACAGCAAGTTGCATCGATGCAGGGACAGAACCAGTGGACCCGTGACCCACCAACTGCATCTGAACAGACTTACAGGGGGCCACGCCCAACATTACCCAACTTCAGCCACAGGGACCCCTGCGAGTGGGCAAGATTGAAGATAGCCCTGGAGAACCTCTTGCCGGTTGAGGGGACTGAGCTGTTCAAGTACCAGATCCTGGTAGACCACCTAAAGCTCGAGGAAGCAAGGTTGATAGCAGATTCCTACCTCAACTCCCCCATGCCCTACCGTGACACCATGTCAGCCCTCAACGAGAAATTCGGTCAACCACACCAAATAGCCCTCAAGAAAATAGCCAGTGTCCTAGACTCACCCGATATTCGCCGTGGTGACACTGCAGCCTTCGAGCGGTTCGCCCTCCACGTGCAGTCACTGGTTGGGCTCCTGAAGACCTTAGGCACTGAAGGGGATGCAGAACTTCGCTGTGGATCCCACGTAGTAAGACTGCTAAGCAAACTACCTCCAGAACAAAGAGCAGACTTCCGTCGATGTACCCTCAGAGAGCCAGGGACCGTCCCCAGCCTGATAGATCTCGCTCAGTGGCTACAGTATGAATCCTGGTGCCAGGACTTCGACGGGCAAACGTCATCCCGAGGGCCGAAAGAGAAGCCAGCTTTCCGGTCAGAGAGTCATCAGGGACGAAGGTCCGTTTCTGTCCTCCACGGTGCTAAAGAGAACACCACTACCGGAGGCTTCAAGGGGTTGAAGGGGAGAGCCAAGCCCTACTGCCCCTACTGTGAGAATGAGGAACACTTCCTCAGCCAGTGTACAAAGGTTACAAAGCTGTCGAGAGAGCAACTCACCGAGTGGATAAAGGCAAACAAGAGGTGCTGGCGCTGCGCAAGGCCCCACCAAGCCGCTCAGTGTGACTTAAAGAAACCCTGCAGTCTGTGCCAAGGTAAACATCTACTGGTTCTGCACGAAGTTAACGACAGATCAGCTAGACCAACAACAAAGGAGGAGAGTTGCTTGGTGAGCTCGACCAACGAGATCCTTTACGTCAACAGGCCACCAGAGGCCACTAGGGTTCTGCTCAAGGTCGTCAGGGTGCTCCTTCGTTACGGCAATCGCACCATAACAACCTACGCCATCCTGGACGACGGGTCAGAGAGGACAATGCTCTTGGCAGCAGGCGCAAAGGAGCTTGGTCTCCAAGGCACACCTGAAGACCTGCATTTAAGGACAATACGGCAGGATGTTCAGACTCTTCGTGGATCTACCGTATCCTTTTATATCTCACCTGCTGATCAACCGAAGACTAGCTTCCTAGTCTCAAGGGCCTACACTTCAACGCGTCTTGGTCTGGCCGATCAGTCCTATCCAGTGGACCGTCTACAGAAGAGGTACTCCCACCTAGTCGGCTTACCCATCAAATCCTTTCAGAACGTCAGACCTCTGGTGCTCATTGGCTCAGATCATCCACACCTGATCACCGCCATAGAGCCAGCCAGACTGGGTCCTCCAGATGGGCCTGCCGCTGTTCGGACCAGATTGGGCTGGACCCTTCAGGGCCCTGCGAGGTTCTTACGGCACCCCCTACGACCTCAGCAGTGCCTGGTGACTTCAGTCTCTCCACAAGCTTCAGAACTTTTTAAGCATGTCGAAAAGCTGTGGCAGCTTGACACTCTCCCATACAGGAGTGAGAAGATGGTAACTAGGTCGAAGCAAGACCAGGCAGCGGTAGGACTGCTGGAAGAAAGGACCATCCGAGTGGAGGTATCAGGAGTCCTGCGCTATGCCACGCCTCTCCTACGCAAAGGAGACATGCCTCGTCTTCAGGCCCCCAAAGAAGCTACCATGCCTAGTCTGCGGAGCACAGAACGGCGGCTAGCTAAAGATCCAGAGCGGGCCAAAGCCTACAGCACAGAGATCCAGAAGTTAGTGGATGCAGACTCCGTCACTAAGTTAAGCACTGAAGACGTCAATCAAGGGGGCGAAGAGTGGTACATCCCTCACCACATGGTGAGCCATAACAACAAAAACAGGATTGTATTCAATTGCTCCTACCAGTACAGAGGTCAGAACCTGAACGAATCACTGCTGCCTGGACCCACTCTGGGAGCTTCACTCCTGGGAGTGCTCCTACGCTTCCGGGAACACCCTGTTGCCCTAAGCGCAGACATAAAGGCGATGTTCCATCAAGTCCGGCTCCTCCCCGAAGACCGTTCCCTCCTACGGTTCGTGTGGCGCGACTTGACCAGGGATGACCCTCCAGCAGTGTTCGAGTGGCAGGTTCTACCATTCGGCACCACCTGCAGTCCCTGCTGCGCCACGTATGCCCTGCAGCGCCATGTTGCAGACCATAGTCAGCAAGGGGACAACGTGATGTTCTCTGTCAAGAGGTGCTTCTACGTAGATAACCTCCTGCAGAGTCTGCCGACGCCGGAGGATGCCAGACAGCTGGTAGACAAACTAAGAGGACTCCTAGCATCCGGTGGTTTCGAACTTCGTCAGTGGGCCAGCAACGTTCCCGGAGTTGTGGAACACCTACCAAAGGAGGCCAGATCTGACAGTCTTGAGCTCTGGCTCGCTCAAGACAAAGCTGACTCCCCTGAATCCACCCTAGGACTCAGCTGGCACTGTCAAACCGACACAATAGGCTACAAGCATCGACCTATAGAGTACGGGGTCCCCACAATGCGGAACATCTATAGGGTCCTAGCCAGCCAGTACGACCCCTTGGGGTTCATCGTACCCTACACCACTCGAGCCAAAATGCTGGTCCGACGCCTCTGGGAGAAACAGAGAGACTGGGATGATCCTCTACTCCCCCAAGACCTTCTACAAGCCTGGAACGACTGGATGGAAGAACTACAGTTTCTGCCTCAAGTCACACTGCCACGAGCGTATGTGCCGGTTGCAGTGGACCAGGCCAGTGTCACCCGTGAAGTCCACGTGTTCACTGATGCGTCTGAACAAGCCTATGGTTCTGTGGCGTACTTGAGAACAGAAGACAGTCAAGGCCAAGTCCACTTGTCCTTCCTCCTTGCCAGGTCCAGAGTTGCGCCAAAGCGGCTCCTCTCCATACCCCGACTTGAGCTGTGTGGAGCGGTCACCGGAGCTCAACTGGCCAAGCTCCTGGAGAAAGAGCTTACGCTGAAGGTTGACCAGATCATCATGTGGACAGACTCCACAACAGTGCTTACATGGCTACAGTCGGAGTCCTGCCGGTTCAAGATCTTCGTCGGGACCAGAGTGGCAGAGATACAGGAACTGACTAGCCCACAGGCCTGGCGCTACGTGGATTCAGCTAGGAACCCTGCCGATGACATCACCAGGGGCAAGACCCTGTCAGACCTCGTGAAGCCTAACAGGTGGAGTCAAGGGCCTCCGTTCCTTCTTCAGCCTCCAGAGGGATGGCCTGTCAAGCCCAACAGCGAGCCCGCTGAGGACACCTCTGAGTTTCGGAAGTCTACATTCTGTGGTGTCACCTCTACCACCCTCAGCACGATAGGCACAGAGGTGAAGCAGTATGTTACCTGGAAGGAGCTGTTAGAAGCTACAGTACAGGAGCTGCATGGGGCGGCAGAGCAGACCGGCACCTGTACAGCAGAAGATTACCGCGAGGCAGAGATTCTCATACTCCAACGAATCCAGCACGAAAGCTTTCCAGATGAGCTACGGCTTCTGAAAGCCGGCAAACCTGTCTCATCCAGCAGCAGATTGCTCACCCTGTCACCTGAGATGGATGAAGAGAACGGGCTCATCCGAGTAGGGGGCAGACTCCGTCGTGCTGTAGACCTTGAGGAGACCGCAGTACATCCTATTGTCTTAGATCCTGGTCACCCATCTACCAAGCTACTAATCCAAGATTTTGACAGTCGCCTGCACCATCCAGGACCAGAAAGGGTGTTTGCTGAGATTCGGCGTTCGTACTGGATCTTACGGGGACGCGAAGCAGTACGTCGTTACCAACACACGTGCGTTGATTGTCGTAGATGGAAGGCCAGACCCTCTGTACCTAAAATGGCAGACCTGCCACCTGCCCGCTTGCGTCTCTTTAAGCCGGCTTTCTTCTCTACAGGGATGGACTGTTTCGGGCCATTTCAAGTTAAAGTGGGAAGGCGTACGGAGAAGATGTGGGGGATCATATTTAAGTGCCTTACCAGTAGAGGGGTCCACTTAGATCTCCTGAACACCATCGATGCTGATTCCTTCTTGATGGCTCTAAGGCGATTTATCGCCCGCAGAGGGACCCCAGCTGAGCTTTACTCTGATCAGGGAACAAATTTCCGGGCAGGAGAAAGGGAGCTTAGAGAGGCGTTTGCTGCACTGTCCCCAGAACTGCAACAGCAACTTGCTCAACGGAAGATCGGCTTCCACTTCAATCCGCCTGCATCACCCCACTTTGGAGGAGCCTGGGAACGGGAGATCCGTTCTGTGAAGAAGGCCCTATACACTACAGTGGGAGCTCAGCCAGTCCCAGAAGAAGTGCTACGGACTGTGCTGATGGAAGTGGAAGGGATACTTAATTCCAAGCCATTGGGGTACGTCTCATCTAACATCGCTGACCTAGATCCGGTGACACCCAATGTATTGTTGATGGGGCGGCCAGATGGATCCCTACCCCAGATTGTGTATCCAGAGACCGAGCTTTTGAACCGCCGTCGCTGGAGGCATTCTCAGATTTTGGCTGATCATTTCTGGTCCTGTTTCCTGCGGAACTACCTGCCCAGTCTACAGACTCGCCAGAAGTGGCACTCTACACCAGCCGATCTTGCAGAGGGATCCGTCGTGATGATAGTGGACCCTCAGTTGCCTCGGGCTCAGTGGCCAATAGGTCATGTCATTAAGATCCATCTCAGCGCTGATGGTCATGTCCGGTCTGCGGATGTGAGAGTCGGCGATCGTGACTACACCAGACCAGTGGCAAGGCTGGTAGTCCTGCCGGCGGTTCCAACCGGCAACGAAGACGACAGCACAGACATCCACGCCACCCGGCAGTGAGACGCCAAAGGACCGTGCTGCCTTTCTATGGAGTGAATGTATTTCATACATTCGGGGCGGCTGTTAGAAAGGCTCTGGAGTTTAACGCACCGTTATACTTTCTGTAATGTGCGTCTTAAGTTGTATGTTCCTTTAAGACCGGGGCATTCTGGGAGATGTAGTTTGGGAGCGGCGTAAGCTCCCGTTATGCGAGTTAAGTTTCGTTTTCATGTAGTCCGGTCCGTGTTGATGTTGGCGTGTGAGTTGAAGCGCCAGTGTGCGTTAATTGATAAAAAACCACACAAATGAAGAACAGTGTATTTGCATATGTAAAGAAGAGCAATACATTTACACACACACAACAACCTGCCTGTTGTTGTGGCCTGTAATCGCCTGTGCCTGACCTCAATATAAATCATCAATCCAACCCATACTCTCCGTGTACTGTATCCTGACCGATGCCCCGGGGGCGAATAAAGCATATATAAATCACCATACAGTCCTTTACCCTAAGCTCACCAACACTGCCCTTTAGTCAAAAGCTGTCTTCCCATCCCAAACATTCACGCAAACAAAAATATCTTGTGTAAAAATAAAAACATTTTGATAACATTGTCACACAATGTATATTTAAAAAGTTTTGAGGTTTTCTAAAGATAGTTGGAAGGTGGAAACACATTGGTGAAGTTGATTATGAATTCACAATATTTCTTACATTATCCCAGCTATTCCCACACTGCATGCACTCTTTATGAGGCACTGTTATGCATTAATTTGAATATTGCAATATTTCTGAATATATTGCTTTAATTTTGTCTTAATTTTGTTCAGGGGGCATGAAATGTGACTAATACCATCTGCCATAAAAGCAGAATTGCGATTTGTTCATGACTAATCAATTCCGTGGTTTTCTGTTCTAATCATGGGTATGTTTTCTGTTTGTCTGAGGTGTTGCCAATTTACTCATTTCAACAGATAAAATCTGTGGTCTATTTCTTGCACCTGGGTTTTACGATTAAAACAACCGTCTGTGTCTCTTCTGCATACCTTTTTAGGTGCGAACGAATGAAAAAAGTGTACAGTTTCCATTCACTATACATAGCGATGTCTTTCAACGAAGTTGCAAAATGTAGGCAAACAGTGAGAAATATAGTTCAATCCAAGCTTCTATGTTTAATTCTTTCCAGGAGGTGAAAGGAGGCCTGTGGCGGTAAACCTCTCGTAGCTTAAGAAAGAATTAACAGTAAACATTGTGAAGGAATAAATAAATCTGTAATAAAAGCATTATAGAGAAAGTTTTAATTATGCACTGGTTGTTATTTTTTATTTCCAACTGAAAGCAGAAAACCGCTCCAATATCAAAGGCCATCACAAGAAAACTAAAATACAGAGTTCACAAAATAACCTCAGAAATACCCCAGATTCACCACAGATTGGCATTTTATGAACTGTGTTTACTCTAATCTACTCTCTCTTGTGTTTATAGGTGGCATTTCCTCTCACACAAAGACTGACAGACAAATTATGCCTTCAGCAGTAAGTAACAACACGCACCTTGTCTAATCCTTTTAAGTTTCTGACTGCTGGTGGCGTACAGAGAACCAGTCCACACTATAAGATAATTGGAGGAACAGTGTGACATAGGCCCTCATACACAATGGTTTGGTATTCATCCTTTACTTGTCAGTATTTTCAACGTATTCCTTAGTTTTTGATTTAAAAAAAAAATTCTCCCATGGTTGAAACTTTGCCTGCATCTTTTTGTCCACCTCTCCCACACGTTAACGCCCATCCCTGACCACTGCCAATAGGGGATAATGCACGCCTGACATTTTGCTCCTCCTTGTGAGATGTAAATCTTATTTTTCTCTGCTGACCACCACGCTCCCAGGAAAAGACAACAGTCTTCCAAATGACACGGTTGTAGACTTCCGATTACAGCCCTGTCACTTACTCTACCGACGTGTAAACACATGATGGAGAGTGAGAGAGTGAGACAGAGAGAGACAGACGTGTGCTGGAGTGCGTGGGCTTCTCTTTGTTTGCCTCCAGACATCAGAGCTTTGGTTAGAGGGACCAACATAAAACTTCTAAACCAACGTGATGCCTTTAGTTAAGCTCTCTCACTTAGCTTTCAAGGGGCTGAGTGATCATGACACAATAAACGTAACTCGTTTCATAATCAAGATCTCATTACATTGTCTCCACATTACACCTCTGTTTTCTTTGTCTTTGTGTCTTGTCAAAAGCAGCTGCAGCAGCATCAGCAGCCATAGCTGTAATTTGTAAACATGTTGGTCCCTGTGACACTTTTGTCACATTCTGTCGTACTTTCTTAGTCACATATACTACAGTGCGTCCTTCAACAGATGTTTGAAAGGAGTTTTAAATGATACGTGACTGAATTATCTAAATGATTATTACAACAGTTTCAGCCATCCACAGCATCTTTGTGTGATCCTGTGGCCTGTGAGAAGACAGTCCTAACGCTGGCTTCGTCTTGGCCTCCTGACCAAAAGTGTGATAATTTTAGACTCAAGTCTCTCACATGGTCTGGAGCAAGGACGGCATTTGGAAATAAACTTGGAATTTAGCTTAATTGCAGTTTACAGATTTAGGAGGGGCAGCGTTCTCTTCTTTATTTTCTTGCATAAATAGAGAGTGACTGGAGGCCAAAGACATGAGGTTTCAAAGCCACAAAAGAGGTTAAAGAACGTCAGAGGCAGTGAGGACACTTTTGAGCCTGGCACCCTAAGGCTTAGCATGCTCTGCCCCTAATGTGAGATCCTTCTCCCAACTCACCAAATCCATCAGATTTATTACCCCACCCAGGCTAGGTCTCCACAGTAAAACTCGACCGTTAGTTTTTAACTGCTTTATGCACAGCCAAGTTACAATGTTAGCTTTTTTCAAATGCTAATTTTTGTTGTAGGAGGCGCAGGAGGTTTTTTTTTTTTTTTTTTTTTTTTTTGTGCAGCTGGATCTCTTAACAGCAAATGATTCATCCTCTGGAGTCCTCTATATTTGACAGCTTCTCTGCACACACTCTTTGGGTCCAGATATTTCCCATTACCTCATTACCATTAAGTGTAATTGCTCCCTGTCAAGTCTTCTTTATCTTCATATTTAATCTATTCTACTCTACGAAAAACTGACTGCCTTACCTGATGAAGCCTGATGATTTTTCCTGTTTGTTCATATCTGTGTGATAAAATAGTGATAAACTTAAATAGCATTTTAAGCTATGTTGAATGTTGTGACAGCAAGGTGTGATTTATATCTTAAGAACATTATATAATGGTATTGTTGCCAGGACTGACCTAAGAGGCGGAGGGAGGAGATATAATGGATGTGTTTCAGGTGGGGTACCTCAGGACAGGAAGCAGATTAAGAGTCTACCCTCTCCCTGCGTGGTCTTTGGGTGTGAATGATTAAGTATCTGGCCCATCCTCGTAGTCAAGGTGCTGGGATGACAGAGATTAGATCAAGATGAATCCAGTTCGCTCAAAAAATATTTGTATCCTTGTATTAATGCAGACATTTACAGATGTAGACACACACAAATACATATGCACACTCACAGGTGTGCACATGTGCATGTTGGAAGGAATGCCGTGAGCAGCTAAGATAAAAGCCACATTCTCGAGACAGACGATAAGAAAAATTACCATTAATAGCATGCTCTGCTGGAAAGTATACCATTCAAACTGCAGTATGTCCACATTAGCTTGAAGCCATCACTGCCCCAGACCTGGAAACATAGTCACTTCAAAGAGGAGGTAGGTCAAACTCAAGAAAACAAGACCTGGACATGGGGCGTACATCACTGAAGAAAAGCAGCTGTTAGACGGGTATGTGGGTGATGAAGAGGCTCTCTGGGAAGAATAAGTAAGATTCAAGGAATGAGACGATGGGCCTTGAGATAGGATGAGCCTGTAAGCTTCTGAATAGTCCCAAAGGATAAGCTTAAGACATTGTGTGATTTGGAGCTGAGTGATTCAGAGAGGAAATGGTGAGTGACTGGAGGCAATGGAAAAATGTGTTTATTTGAAAAACAGGAAGAAAAGGAGGAAGGTTGGAAAGACTGAATAGTCTGGAGAAATTATTCATTTCACTGGTGGCAATTTCAGGTCAGCTGGTAATATCTCAGGGTAAAAGTTTGTGGCTGGATTAGTAGATTAGTTTGAATGATTCGAGTATAAATCATTAAGTGGTGTGATGAAGGTAATATTGTACAAGTGCAGGCGTGAATGAGTCACTGTAGCTGTTCTCTCCAGTATGAATTGCTTTCTTTGTCAACATTTGCCCACATTTTTTAATTGTGTGTCTGATTTATTGTTCACTGTTTATCTACCGCTCTGCTCTGCTCAAACTCAAACGTAAAGGGAAGCAGGAGAATGTCAAGTCAGTGTTGTCTTTTTCTGTATTTAAACAAAGCCCAGCATGCACAACGTGCTCACAGCGACAATGTTAACATGCTGATGTTTTGCAGAAATAAACGTAACCATGTTCACCATCTGAGCTTAGCATGTTATCATACTAACATTTGCTAATTAACATGAAACACAAAGAACAGCTGAGACTGATGAGAATATGACCTATTTTGTAGGTATCTGGTCCTAAACCAAAGCATTGTGCAATCTAATTTTGAAAAATAAGGGATTAGCGAAGTCACCTGTTCCTCCTGTGGGGAGAACAGATGTTTTTACCAATGGTTATCATGGCTATCCATCAGATAGCTACTGAGATTTTTCACTAAAAACTGCAAATGTGTAAAACTTGGTGGCAGTAGAGGGAAAAATCACGGGATCAGTAGGATTCATCCTCTGGGGAACAAGCAAGTTTGTATGCCTACATGGCAGTCCATTTGATAGTTGTTTTTTGTTGTTGGTGGTGAACTAATCAACTGAGATTACCGTCCCTTGAGCCACACCACTCAAACAAAACTTAATTATTGATTGACTGGACCAGATTTTGAAAAACAAATTCAAACTGTCCACAGTGAGCTTTGCAGATACATTCAATTTGGACATTATTCAGTTGCATTCAATATAAACATGTTTAATCACATGTCACTTTTGTGATTAAAAAATATGATCCAAGCATTTCATCCAAAACATAATAATCAATGTATTCAGTTGCACATGAAGGTAATTTGTGTGAGAACTGCCACATAGAAAATGACACCTGCACCTATCATTAGGCCTTTGTAACACTTTCTACTGGTAGTTTACATTCTTGTCCTGCCCTGTCCTTGTATTTGACATCTCTAAATGTCTGTCAGTCCAACATTTCATCTGTGATGTTCACCATCCACAGGAGTCTCTCTTTAGCGGAGTCAGTGTAATTTGTCAGTGTGAATGGTTGGACAAGCCAGTGTGAGCCAGGCATGATACTGTGTTTGTTCTTCCATTGCACTAACCCTCCCCTCCTTGAGAGCGTGCTGTGTGATTGACAGGCAAGAGTGATTCTGGGGGTCATGAAGCGTGCAGACCTGAGGTGTAAGACCCTGTTTCATGACTGGACATGCAGGCTGACACTCCAGTCTAATGTTTGCTAGTGACAGACAAGTGGTTTATTAGGAAGAGTGTGGATATTTGACACAGATCACACCTTAGAGCACATAAGATTTTATGACGAATCAATCAGTTACACTTTCCCTTTTCTATAGTAAGAGTGTAGGAGATTTTATTTAATACTCCTAATTTTCTAAATATTCTAGGACTAATCTAGTTTTGTGGAAATTGTGTTCATTTTTTAATTTAAAAGAGTATTTGTCTTTGCCCTTATCAAAGGTTTTGTTTAAATGTGACTGAATTTTCCATTCCTCAGATATTCAACATAATACAAACATTAATATTGAATATTATATTGCAGTCACATTAATATTGAATATTATATTGCAGTCACTCTTCAAACTCTGCATTTAGTTCTTTTATATCTAATATTGAGCTAGATAAAAAAAAAAAAAAAAGTAGGTGTGTTTGAAAGCATTTGTTATCCTATCCTAAGGTTGACACACAAGTTCCTTTTCTGAAAGTTTTTTTTTTTTTTTTTTTCAATGCCTCTTTAAAATCTGACAATCTGCTGACACTAACCTGTTTCAACAGAGTACTGGCATCTTATCCACCCAACCAGGATCTTCCTCAAGTCCCATTCAGGTAGAAAACAGAGCTTTCTTGCTTTGCCGAGACCCTGCAGAAATGTAGAAACACATGAGCACGATCAAGGATGTCCAAGGAGTAACGTTTTGCACATGCTCACAAATGCAAGAATTTGAAATATTTTAAACTAAGAAAAACCAAGCCAGTGGTTTTCTTTACATTCTGGAAATAGAGCTTTATGAGGTTATTATTCAGCCATATGTGGACATAAATCCAGCCTTTTGGTTGTGTTTGCAATAGCTTCGCAGGTTATGTATGTTTATAAGGACGCCCAGCCCATGTTTTAAATGCCATTGTAGGCTAATTGAGGAATCTCCCAGAGATGACCCCTCAGGCTCTGCCCTCACCCTCACCCTCACCCTCATCCTCACCCCAACCAAAGTCCCAACAGTGTTCAAAATACTCTCACTGCTTAAATCAGAGCAGAAAGTTAACTCATGCATAGTTTTACAACAAGGGTTAACCTTTAGCTGTAAACTTAAACAGGTAAATTATATGTCTCCAAAATTACAGCCTTTATGCAGCTTTGATTTTACGAACTGCAAGATGACCACAGTGAGTAATACAACAATGAGAGCTACGTTCTAGTGAGCTGAATGTAGCTCTGGATTCAAAGTTTTGTACATGTGAAGAGGAATATAATGACAACGTTGACATATATTTCTGACTTGGTGCCGCGTTTTGTTTAGATATCTTAATGGATGTCATGTAGCCTACGCTATATAAAGCCTTTAAGCCTCTAAGCAAGACAGTATCTGCAGAGCCCACTGTAGTGCCTTGAGCCTTCATTCTGAAGTCCTGACCGGCCTTGAAAAACAACCATTTGTAAGCAATTGATCTGATTGTGTTGCAAGTTCTCTTATTTATGGACAGAGACTTGTTACCTATGTCATTTTTATATACGATATTTAATTTCAAACTGTTTTTTCCACTCCCCATCACTGTTTATACTATCAGTTACTGTAACCCTTTTTTTTTTTACTGTCACTCATCTTCTCTGATGACACAATATCAGTGATACCATCAACCCCAAGCTAGGGCTTGTTGAGGTATCCTTCTTAAACACAGTTTTAACCCCAATCACTCCATGTTGCTTCCAGCGAGAAGTGAGACACTTGCCCCTTTCTGCATATATTCAGAAATATACATGTAGAAACACAACCACAGATAGAGTGAATGAACACGCTTATAACCACAGTTATTCACACTGCCGCATTTTACTGTCCACACCTTTAATACTGTGTAAATGAAAGAATTATGTGTTACAGCAACGGCCCATGATCTGTCAAACAACTCAACTCAACTCAACTCAACTCACAAGGAAAAAAATTAGGCCCTTTTTTTTTTCTTTGTTTGTTTTCTAAATGTGAAGAGCCTGAACTAAAAGATGACACAATGAATCTCCTGAGCGAGACCAAGGTGAATAATACCTGAGGACAATGAAAGTCACAGAAACTCATAATCAGTCTTATGTGCAATGCTTACGTAGGTTAGTTTTGCACTGAACTGAATGTTACAGTTTGGATTAGCAGCAAAGTAAACATACTACTGAATCAGTGCTGAATGTTGTGGTGGTTTGAACGGTGATGCATTCAATTACTTTCATATGTACAGAATTGCCTTTGAAAGGTGATGTGTTTATCACTGAAATACATGCTGAAGTGAATTGGAACAGCAACGTGACTGGAAAAAAGAGTGAATGAACTACAATGCCAGTGACCATGAATCTTTGAACTAAACGTTAAGACATGATTTGAATCAGCACAGTTTTTTGTTTTTCATTTACACCTCTGGGTGTCACTAGATAAAAGCTCAGCTGTCATTAAGTCATAATGATTCATCCTCTGTGGAGCTCGGGCTATTTCAGTTTGGACCAAAATGGTGGACAGACTACTTCACTTCACCATCCTGGTTCCAACTTCACGTCCACACACAACTCCGTACAGAAGCAGCAGTGATTGCTCCACAAAAAGCCTTAATTTCTCTCCACAGTCATCTTTGCTATCATTTGCTCACCAATTCTTCCACTGCACATCAGCTTATCAATGAAACTGTAAACGTTGACGTCCAGTTAATACTGAAATCTAACATTGGCCACATTTAAAGAAATTATTATAAAGAGCCAAACAAAACTGATCTAAGCAATAAATCCCAATTGAGCAGCATCATGTCAGCCAATTTATACTAATTATTAGGTTTTTTGACTTCTTGATCCAAAGAGTTCAACTTTCAAGTATCCTCTCGCTGCTCATTTAAAGTAACTATCACAACAATCAAACAAGTCCTATAAAAGCCAAGTTTCAGTCATTCTGTATTCTCTGTTGTGCTTTCGATGTATCCAGATTGTGACTTTAACTCAGTGCCCTTACAGTGGGGCAAAAAAGTATTTAGTCAGCCACCAATTGTGCAAGTTCTCCCACTTAAAAAGATGAGAGAGGTCTGTCATTTTCATCACAGGTACACTTCAACTATGAGAGACAGAATGGGGGGAAAGAATCCAGGATATCACATTGTAGGATTTTTAATGAATTAATCGGTAAATTCCCTATTTGTTCACCTACAAACAAGCAAGATTTCTGGCTCTCACAGACCTGTAACTTCTTCTTTAAGAGGCTCCTCTGTCCTCCACTCGTTACCTGTATTAATGACACCTGTTTGAACTCATTATCAGTATAAAAGACACCTGTCCACAACCTCAAACAGTCACACTCCAAACTCCACTATGGCCAAGACCAAAGAGCTGTCAAAGGACACCAGAAACAAAATTGTAGACCTGCACCAGGCTGGGAAGACTGAATCTGCAATAGGTAAGCAGCTTGGTGTGAAGAAATCAACTGTGGGAGCAATTATTAGAAAATGGAAGACATACAAGACCACTGATAATCTCCCTCGATCTGGGGCTCCACACAAGATCTCACCCCGTGGGGTCAAAATGATCACAAGAACGGTGAGCAAAAATCCCAGAACCACACGGGGGGACCTAGTGAATGACCCGCAGAGAGCTGGGACCAAAGTAACAAAGGCTACCATCAGTAACACACTACGCCGCCAGGGACTCAAATCCTGCAGTGCCAGACGTGTCTCCCTGCTTAAGCCAGTACATGTCCAGGCCCGTCTGAAGTTTGCTAGAGAGCATTTGGATGATCCAGAAGATGATTGGGAGAATTTCATATGGTCAGATGAAACCAAAATAGAACTTTTTGGTAAAAACTCAACTTGTCGTGTTTGGAGGAGAAAGAATGCTGAGTTGCATCCAAAGAACACCATACCTACTGTGAAGCATGGGGGTGGAAACATCATGCTTTGGGGCTGTTTTTCTGCAAAGGGACCAGGACGACTGATCCGTGTAAAGGAAAGAATGAATGGGGCCATGTATCGTGAAAATCTCCTTCCATCAGCAAGGGCATTGAAGATGAAACGTGGCTGGGTCTTTCAGCATGACAATGATCCCAAACACACCGGCAACGAAGGAGTGGCTTCGTAAGAAGCATTTCAAGGTCCTGGAGTGGCCTAACCAGTCTCCAGATCTCAACCCCATAGAAAATCTTTGGAGGGAGTTGAAAGTCCGTGTTGCCCAGCGACAGCCCCAAAACATCACTGCTCTAGAGGAGATCTGCATGGAGGAATGGGCCAAAATACCAGCAACAGTGTGTGAAAACCTTGTGAAGACTTACAGAAAACGTGTGACCTCTGTCATTGCCAACAAAGGGTATATAACAAAGTATTGAGATAAACTTTTGTTATTGACCAAATACTTATTTTCCACCATAATTTGCAAATAAATTCTTTAAAAATCAGACAATGTGATTTTCTGGATTTTTTTTCTCATTCTGTCTCTCATAGTTGAAGTGTACCTATGATGAAAATTACAGGCCTCTCTCATCTTTTTAAGTGGGAGAACTTGCACAATTGGTGGCTGACTAAATACTTTTTTGCCCCACTGTATATAACCCCAGATGGTTCTCTGGCGCCTCTGCTCATCTGTAACATGTTCATGGGTCCAGCCGGCACATACACCCGAGCATGCCGGCAGGCCTTTGATCTCTCTCCCCTGCTGGGCCTCCTCAAACGGGTGAGCCCCTTCAAGCATGTCCAGCCTCAATGCATTCAGCTGGATCTCCTCCAGGTCTGATGGAGAGTTAAACACAACTGATCTAATTCACTTCATCTAAGCAAACAATATGTCACTTGGTGGATAAGCTATGGAACTCATGTGGTCTTCTTAGGTAGAGCTGCAAGCATCCATGAGCACTTCTGCACTGCAGATCCAGGTATTGTCTCCATCTCTCGGCCCCCAGTCCTAAGGAATGCTAGAGGCTGCCAGCTTCAGACAGCTTTTCACATTTTGCCTGCCAGTAATTCAATCAAAAGGCAGATGAGCCTTTCTATCTGTGCCACATGCTATAATATGGAAAGTTCAGGCTTAGATGTTTAATCATGATGTTATTTGGATTTGGCTATTTGCCTAAGATGGGCCTTAATGATATTTCTGACATGCATTTAACTGTATTGATAGATGTTTATGTAAAATACCAGCCAAGTGGTGTAAAGAGAAGTAGATGCTTTATATGGAGCCAGATCACTGCACCATACAATTTCAAATTATTATACAAATTATGATGTGTATGCATAAACATCTGCGTCTATGTATATGTGTGTGCATAGATCTGTATGTGAAGACATATACAGACATGTACATCTGTATATATGTATGCATATTTGTACAGATCTGTGTATGTGATCCAGGGGCTAAAGGACAGTAAAATATTGCCTTGGCTTTAGTCTGTTATGCTCTTGTTGTGAGTCTCAGTGAGAGGAGGTTGGCTTGACTCTCTTGTTTTGGATAATTGTACGCTCCCGAGGTCTGTGGTCCCCTTCTCTGTCTCCCTGTGGCCTAGGCTGCAAGAGCCATATTTAGGTTGCACGTCCTCCTCATCCTATCCTGTCTCATCCCCATCCTGTCCGACACACCCCTACAACGCAGCAGGGGGCAGACAAAGGGACAGCAAGTGGTCCAAAGGCCAGACTATAGGTGCCTTTGGAAACTGTGGTGAATTACTACAAGACTTGTTTTGACTTCTCAGCAGTGTACAAAATCTTTGTTTTGGACCTCTTTTGTGGACATAAAGTTGCATGGTTTGGTTACATAAATGTTTTATAGGGAATTTATGCAACCAAAAATATCTGAAACCATGCTCTAGCTGTACAAGTGTTATTTTATTTTTGCAGGTTGTGCTCTACTTTTCTGTGGTATTATAGGGCATCGCAGTGTTTTTATAAAATGCGAGTAAATCGTACTTAAGATGGTGCAGCTTGAATGTTTAGAATTTCTATGGAGTGAAGATCATGAACTGGGATTATATGATTTGGAATATTCAAGACAAAAAGTGACTACGGTAGTCCCTTTCTCACATTGTCTTCCAACAGAGATCTGGACTTACTTATGCTATAGTGTAAAAGTAGCCCTTTCATGTGGTACTCAAATCGAGGGTGGTCCAAGAGAAGCTCCCTTGAATGACTCATACCTTCCACATTTCTCCGCCTCTTCACTCCACCCTTCTACTCCATAACTTCACCTACAGTTACACTTTCTATTGCTCAACACTCTTGTTCACACACACCTCCATCTGCAGAAATTTGGCCCCTGTACCCCAAGCATCCGGAATGGATGCATGCCACTCCATCCTGAAGAGGACAGAGCACTTTGATTCCATCCTCTAACAGTAGCCCTAAGGTTGCTGCCGCACTTGTACAAAGTCTGTTTTCAAGGCATTTTTAAATGTCTCTCATAAATTTAGGGGTCTCTCTGTCTCTTTGATGATAACTTATAAGATATATATCAATCTAAGAGCACAAAGCTCTAGCTTCAGGGTATGTGACTGGAAAAGGAAGACCAGTTCATCGTTATTTCTTCTATAATTCTTTTACTCACTGATCTCTTGACACAACTGTGCTTTTTTAGGTCATTCACGAGTCATAAAAATTTATACCGAAGGCAGTGTCCATGAACTCAGTCAAGTGAAGTCATTACTAAATCATAGGTACCATCGTGCCATGCTCAAAATCAAATTTAAAAATGGGATGCATGCAGTAGATTTTTGGTATGTGCTGTAGTGTGATCATATGTGGTTCTCAAGCTACTGCCTGCATCAACTCGCCTCTCTCCTGTGGTAGCAGGTGTTACTGCAAACAAAAGCCTATGGGAAAAGTCTTGATTTCACCTCTCTTTCTTTTCTCTCACATTCTCTCTTTTCTCTTTTACATATGCACTTTCACTCTTTTACCTTTGCCTTTCAGTTAAGTCATATAGCAAAGAATTTATATCCGCAAGGCTTGGACTCCTGTCATCATTTGCTGAAATCACCTATGTAATGCACATGCATGTTTTATAGCTGGAGGGCTACTTTTCTGTTTTTCTCTTCCTATAGACTTGTTATCAGAGAGGACATTCATCATTCTCTGACTTGTTTTTCTTTTCTTCTCTTTATGTGAGCCCTGTCATCCTGTTATGCAGAGTTATTTTTTAGTTTATGCTAATGTAACAGGTACCTTTATGAACTAATAGGTTTATATGGTTTATGATTCAGACTTTATCATGTGCCCCGTATTCACCATGGGGCACATGATAACGTCTCAATCATTATGTAACCTTCAAACTTTTATCCCATGAACCACCTGCTTGGGGTTTGTGTTATTCAGACGGCAAAGTATGACAGAACAGGTGTTTAACAGTATTAGACTATGAGAAAAGCTGCCAGACAAGTAAGCGCTCTAGACACCGTGAGACATAAAATATCTGGATATTATGTGGGCTCTCCAGGGACTAGGGAGGTGATTTTCAGGTGAAAAGAGACAGAAGCAACAAATCTGACTCAAACCCGGAGATCGGTTCTTCTGCAAAGAAGCAAAAACATGTTTACTTTGTAATTTGTACTGTTTAAAATCACTGACACATTTCAAGGCACAAACCAGGCTGATTCATTTTCCACTGATTTCACTTCGCCTTTACAGGAATGTATTTCTCCCCTGTCTCATTGTACAGCAAACCTTAGTGGTGATGATTAAATGTTTCTAGTTGCTGTGAATGTTTCCAAACCACAACTTCATGAAATAAAACCCCACTGTTTTCCTCATTTCCCAATCATCACCGCCCTACTTTATATTGTTTGTCATGCCCCCTGTAGATTCCCATCCCTTAACTGGAATTGGGATGCATAGTTTCTAATAAATGTGTGTGGACCCCATTCATCATTGTGCTCATTCCGAAATCGTTTCCTCTCACTTCAAATCCTCTGGGATCACAACTAGTAGAGTGAAAATAATGATGCTCTTATAGGTCACTTGACATCCCAGGTTAGGGGTCAAAATAGAGCCTTCACTCCTGATTTAAGCACGTTTGTTTATTACTCATCAGACTTTTGTCTGTCCTAATGGTCACCATGTTGATTATGGTCCCTCACATCGCAGATGTGACCTAGTGAGACTTTACTATGTGATTTGATGCACACCACAAGGGTCTTCATGCTAAGTCGCAGATATTAGCATGCTAACCCACTAAACTAAGATGGTAACAGTGGTAAACATTGATGAAAACACTGGTGATGCTTAAACTGATGACATGACAAGTAGTACCATACATGTGATAAATACTTAATGTTGAAAACCCAACACCTCATATGATACCAGAAAATCTCAAGCACCTCATATGATACCTTAAAATCTCAAGCAACTTGATACGATGACCACTCTACTTACACCACAAATACACTATGTAGTACTGCTACATGTCATCAAGTATGACTATTATTGGATGGGACCATTATCAAGCTAATATATTGTAGTCTAATTGCTGCATGTGACCTTTTGCACCAATACTATGTGAGCATCTCATGAGACAAACATGGCAGGCAATTACACAGAATCATGAAGACTGACTGACACATCCACATGTTGTGCATGCAGACATTTGGGATACTAGCCTAAATTTGTGAACAGTTGTTAGGTATTAGCACCTAAGGATCCATGAGAGAGCTGAAATTCTGCTGAATGAGGTAGAGAGAAATTGAAATGTTTCAAACGAGACAAGTGGAAATTAGGAAGGCCGTGGGGGATTTAGGGATGACCATCCAGCAGAGAGAAAGAGAGAGCTGTGCCAGATTCTCATTCTCATGACTCGTAGGTCAAGGCACCCGTGCTTGTAAACAGGATTTTTCTCATAGTTTGAGCACTGAGTCAGACGCTGCACTTATACACACTGCCCTGCTTTTTGTTATAATCTCCATCACTTTGATTCAAGTAATACTCCTGGGGAGTAGGGGAAAGATGGGCAGAGAGTCATAAGTGAGGCAAGGGATAGTACAGCACTTATCAGCGCAGCCAGGAGACAGGGAGTATGTGTGAACAAAGTTAGGCATGTTGAGGGTGTGTATGATGATCATTGTTTGATATCCCATGTGTCGCGATAAAGCTGGGGCCAAACTGTTTATCAGAATCATCATGATGACTCTTTACTGTAATCTGGTCTTCCAGTGTAAATTGTCCAAGCCCTGGAGGGCTGGGATGTATTGTGAAAGCTGTTGAATGTCAAGGTCACAGTTAGGGTGTCAGCACTACTCTGGTTTATCTCTTGATCAGGTTACAAGATGACTGGAAAGCTGGACTGGATAAACTCTCCTCCTCTTGACCCTGTTACTTTTTTCTTTACAAGTGTAAGTCAAAAGTACAGCCAGTAATCAAGACAATGAGGATATTCTTGTGAATTTTGAGCAGGCTGTTGCTGCCCTATCGGTTAAGTCTGATCGCTTGCCTTGAACAATCAATTCAAAATGTAGCCACGTTTCTTTTCTTTTCACTCTCTTCCCTTCCTTCAATGAGGTCATGACCCCTGAGGAGACTCCCAGGTTTGCCTTTTAACAGACACACTCGCTGACCAATAAGCGTAGTGCATTCCTCACATTCTGGAAAGACAGTGTCAACGCTATTAAAACCTTAAAGTGAAAGGTGTGTGTGTGTGTGTGTGTGTGTGTGTGTGTGTGTGTGTGTGTGTGTGTGTGTGTGTGTGTGTGTGTGTGTGTTGCAGCTGGGAAGGCCATATTACACAATGTCACATGCAGCGGTCAGGCATCCATGAGCCAACCTGTGCATTTCTCAGAATCATCTCATAAATATCTTCAGTAGACCATAGATTTATAGTCTCAGTTTAACAGTTCCTGAAACCAGACTACAGTTGAAACAGTACGCAAACTCCAAAAGGATTCCTTCCCTTCTTTTGCCTTACAGTGAGATCCCTACCACACACACACACACACACACACACACACACACACTTTAATAATAGCAGGTGTGTCTCCCTCGTCTTACAGCTGCACACCAGAGCACAAGAGTGAGGTAAAGCTATACAGATAGGCACATACTGTAAGTGTCGTTGTGAGAACAGGTGTGAGAGAGAGAGAGAGACACAGAGAGAGAGAGAAACAGGACAAATTTAGATAAACAATGACAGATTGCAGCAGGGAGAGGGGGAACTAGAGAGGAATATTTTTGGGAGTGGAAGAAGAAGAAAGAGGGAGCAAGAATTAAAAAAGAGAGTGGTTGGTTTGCTGATTGGCAGAACCTCAAGAAGCAGAAGTGGTTTTAGGAAAACTTTAAAAGCTGCTGGGAAAAAGGAATGGAAGAGAAACGAGCCCGGTATAAAGAAATCAATGGAAACAGCGCAGTGGTGAGAAAGTTAAAATTTTACTGGAGCAAAGTGTTCTAATCTTTTTTCTCCTGAGGGCGTTTTTGGAAGTGTCTCTCATCAGTCTAGGCAGGACTCAGTTGTCCCTCTATCCCTCCCTCCCTCCCGCCTCCGTTTTCCCCATGCCTTAGTTCACTGCAGTAGAGCGTAACTAGAGCCACGCGATGACTACAGGTTGAGAAGTGAGTGAGAGAAAGGGAGACAGAGATCAAGGAGAGGAGAGTCTGACACACACCTCACACATTGGAGTTTGGAGTCAGTGTGCAATCCACAAAGGTGAGATGAGGAGTGTATATCTTACCAGTCTGTGAGCTTTCCCTGTGCATGAGTGTCTGCTTGTGTGTGCATGTATATTTGTGAGTCTATATCTAATGAGACAGTGCGACCATGATTATGGTTGAGTGAGAGCACTGAGCAAGTTGGCTGCATGCAGTGGATCTGTTTTAGCAGCAACTTTTCTTTGAATCCACCTCAATGAAGGCTGCTATTCATATTGCTTTGTGTAAACAATCCTTATGTCAGTGATCAGACTTTGAAGCGTGTGTGACAGGTTTGCCTTTCCGACATCACAGTTTGCTGTGTGTATGAATCACTTCTGTGAAGCAGAGTAAAAGACACATTGTGAGAGTCACTGCATGCAGTTGCACATGTATGTATCTGGACGTGTTTGTTTCTCTGTTTTAGCTTTGATTTCAGTTTTTGAAAGATCCATGCACAATGAGTTGTTCAGCTGTGCCAGCATTGGACACCTAGTGAAGGACAGACAGACCATAGAGAGTAAAGAACTCATCTGGCCACAATATGGGCTCCTTGCACATTTGCTGTCACATATAAAATTTGCTGGAATCCTTTGGTAAGAAGATTTGTATTTCCAACAGACATCAAATGTTATGACAGCGGTGAGAAGCAGAAAACAGATGTAGTGACTTGATGTGAGAGCATTTCTGTAGAATCTGCATGCATGCACATACTGCCAAGAAGTATCTGCAGTGGTGGTATTATCTTGCTTATACCTGCATGCTCTAGTAATGTTTACACTTTAATTGAACATGTTTCTACAATGTGTTCACACCTCAGAGGATTTTTTTTCTCTTTTTGGTTTCTCATTCATCCTCAGATTGAATTGTGTTATCTTGTTTTGCTTCCAACCCACCGATGACAGCTCAGAGCTTAGAGCTTCCAGGGTGTGGCTGAGGGACCTAAGGGTGGGGCTCAGGTAGAGCAGATAGGGAGGTCACTGTGGAATGTTTGAGATTCCTCTGCAGCGCTGCTTCTGCAGTGAATGCACCCAGGCACCAAACCTGAGAGCCCCCACCTAATCTGTTTTCCCTCGCCTGCCATCAGGGACTCCACTTCCCCTCCTCTCGCTCCCCACGCCCACTTTATCCTCTCTGCCTTTTGAGTGGAACCTGCTCAGTCATGCCAGTCTGCCTCCTTGTGCCAGCCTAACTACCACATACAGTTAAAAGGTGGAAAATCATCCTCAGAGTTGCCAGGTGCATTCCCCCTGTGAACGTAATGTTGCATTTTGCCAGGTGTGGCATCAGCATGTCTGAGTTAAGGAGACAACAATATTTCAGAATGTTAGGGGGACTTGGCCTAGAGAGTATTCGTTTTCTGATCTCTAAGTTAGTGATGAACAGCAGAAATCTCACAGCTGCCAATTCGGATTTCATTTTCCTCTGATGTGTATGTATAGTACATACTTTCTGACAGCGTTTTAGATAATTAGCTTAGATTGCTATGTTCTACTGACAAGAGAAATTGGAAGTGGAGGTGTGTGTGTGTGTCACAGATTGAGGCTCACCAGTAAGGCTATAAACCTTGTTGTTTTATCTCTTGCAATCACGAGAACATACATAAGAAGTTCTGAGAGTACATGCATGCAACTATGTATCTTTCAGACATCATAATATGGATTTTGATGTCTGTTTTTATCTTTTGGCGTGCCAAGCCAATTCAAGCATCCTTACAAGAAGCTATTTTTAAGCTTCTATACCCTGTTCAAGGCAAGCACCATTCATTCACTGGAAAGCGCAATTACATCATGAAACAAAATTATAAGAAAATGCCAGATCGGCAATCAGAATCATCTGTCCATTATGAAGATACTCCCTTGAAACCTTTATAGGTAAACAGATTGATTTATGGGATTGGAGATCAGGAATCCAGGTGTATAGCATTGTGAGCTGAAGGTGCCAGATGCCAGTTCCACTGAGAACAAAAGGATGGACACAGGATGTTTGACATAAAGTTAGCATACACTGGAAACGTTGACAGAGAGAAACAGAAAGCTAAAGGTGTCATTGATAGCCAAGGGAATAAAACTTCAGGCCATTAGAGAAAGGAGTGGAAAGAATGGAGAGAGACAGAGACAGCAAAGAAGTGAGAGAGAGTCCCTGTCCAGCTGTATGACAGCAGTGTTGGCCTGGTATATAGAGATCTTCAATGGCCCAGTATATGCTGCTGGAATACAAACCACGTCAGTGCTGCAGACGTTTTACCTCACATTACCTCTTCCCTTCCTGTCCTTGCCTCTCTATGCCATACTCCCTCTCTCCTGCCTTTGGGCCTCTGTGGGTCTAGTCCGGCAATGGTATGGTTTTCATTACTCAATTACAACCTCTGATGGTGGCTGCTTTTCTGGAACACTCTTCTTTCCTTTTCTGCCTCTTTTTTTTTCTTTCTGAAGTCTCCTTTCACTCCACTTGGTACCACTTTATGTTATGACCTCACTGTTCCCATCTCTATTCTATCAGTCAGTATGACAACGTTTTGTCAAACTGCCAATTAAAACTTGACGTGACTTTAATTTAAAAGGCAAGTCAATTTCAGAAAATATTTTCCAAGTAGCATACACTGGTGTCTTGCATTTGTGTGTGCATGTACTGTAGAGATGTATGCTCAGAGCAAGATACACAGTGCATTCTCAGATGTAGGAAAAGCCAACACATGCGAGCCCTCACTTGCTGGCGCGCATTTCTCAATTCATACAACAATAGGATAGCTTATTATGCCTTCAGGGATTAAAATTGTCAAACATTGAATAAAACCTCATCTGAAAATGCACTAGCCCTCAAACCCTGTAGGATTTTCTCAGTGTTGTCAAGTGCAGTAATCAGGCCCATGTCCATGTCCATGGGTTCGCTCAAGTAACACACAGTGGAGATATATGCTCCATGGCATGGATGAACTGAGAAAAAAAACATCAAATTCTGGGCTTGCAAGTACTTGCTGATTAGTTTCTCGCTACCAGTTAATTGTGATACCTAAAGTATGCCAGATGCCATTATGCAGGTAGGCACTGGCCTGTAACAATGTAAATAATTAAATGAACATTAATAAATTGCTGTGAAATATTTGCAGCCAAAAACAGTGAAATATTGCATTAATTATTTTTTTACTGCTAATAGCTCAGACTTAACACCCTCTGTGTATAGCTGTATAAAAACATCGGCTTACAATAACAGCTTGCGTGTGTGTTGTAGCCGGGGTTTTGCAGGATAAACAGCTGTAGGCAATTTAGCTCATTGGGTGTAAAGGCCGAGGCACTGGGCATGGATGTTGGAAGACACTCAGCCATTTGATGTTTGTTCCTGTTTTCCTCACTGATGGACATCAGAGCGTCAGGCTCTGGTTGACCAAATAAAGTGCTAATGTAGTAAATTACAGGAAATAAGAAACAAATGGCGTCAGAGCCCACAGACATAGCTGAGGTGTTGCAGAATTATCACTAAACACCACATAGTCTCACATAGACCCCGACTAAGCATTTCCTCCCAGATAAGTGTTTCCTCTGCTCAGTGAGAGCAAAAGATCTGAACCCATTCACTTTGCACTGGTTCTGGCTACCAAAAATGATTTAACAAACAATTTATATCAACAGTTTATGCCCTCATTTTTTATTTGCTGTTAATGCCAACCTTAACGTTTTGTCAACATTTTGATGTGGATGGGCTGTAGTTTGTTAATGTGTATGAGTGATGTTTGTTCTGCCTGGCCCGAATTTCTTTGCATTTCCTCTCATGAGCTCTTACTCAGCTTGTCATAAATCTCGCCCACTAATCTTTGTTTTGAGTTGTTTAATGTCTCATTGCTTTGGTTTAGAGTATACTTAACTGTAATACTGTAGAAGGGATACCCAGTTTATTCTGTCCTTTTATGTTCTGGCTACTTCACACAGCGAGGAATAATTTAAAACTGTTGAGTAACAGTTGAGTTATGAGTGAAAAAAGGTCATCCTCTGAAAAGGAAAATGCCTCTCTAATATCAGGGTTGGCTTTAGGCACTCTACTCATGTCCACATGAGTTCAAAACAAAAATAATGATTTAATGTTTAGGACTTTTCACATGCTCATTTTTGGACTGATGGTGTAGTTAATTTTATTTAGCAATATATACAGTGTGCAATATACACAATATATTTTGTAAGTAATATGCTGTATATATAAATATGATTTTATAGTATGCAGGCTTTTAAGCCTTAGTCACCAAACTATCTGTAACTTGTGGCCTGTGACCCTGTAGCACATCTCAGCACTTGACTTGAGACCTCAGCAGGGATCCAGGGGCAGGGGCTCGGAGATAATTATCTTCTAACCACTGCAGGATCCACTGCTTGAAGGCACATAACTTACTTAATGAACCAAAATTCCTTTCTTTAGCTTCAGCCAGTACATCTCTTCTATCAGTCTTTCAGTCTGTTTATTATTTTTAATGGTTAGAATATACAATCCCCACCCAGTTGAGTGTGATAAACACTTAGGTACAAGCCAAACTCCAGACTGCATTCACCACCTCACCTGATTTAAGATCATAAAGCCTCCCAGCAGGGAAGGATGCCACGGGGGGATAATGGCAGAGTTAACACACACCAGGAGTAAAGAACACTTACACAGTGCAGACACATAATCACATACTGTACACATTCACACACATGCACAGATGTACAATCATAGCCCTACACTCGCTATCCAATATGAAACAGGAGTGTTTCAAATACATATGTCAGCTCCTCACTGTCACCAGTTAACCGCTACTGGGTTTACTTTTGTCAAACATTCGTGAAAACACACCTTGTCACTTTGGCCACAGAAATTTCAGCAGTGTTTGTCACCTGTGCTTTTGTATTAAATGAGCTTTAAGTCAGAGTTGGAGCAGGTTGTCTGTCTGAACCCAGCTTCCTCTTGTCCGTGTGATAAGGTGTGACATGAGCAAGACACTGAACATTAAATTCCGCCCAGTATATCTCTCTGTGGAAAAATGTGAGCCACTTTCTACAAAAGCATATGCCAAAATAAATTAACATGTAAAGTAATCTAAGTGTAATCGCTAGCTGAGTAATTGCACTGAAATGAGAACCAAATAAAGTTATGCTTTGGCCATGCTTTGTCCTTTCGTTGTGCATTCTCCCTAGCTCCTTTTTTAAAATTGAAATTCCTATCTCTACTTGCAGTTAGCCATAAAATAGGCGAATGCTTCTGCTTTATGTGTCTAGTTGGGGGGTAGAAGTCTTTCCAGCAATGAAGTCACTTTGGGAGTGTGCTTATGAAGCAGCGATATAGCATGAAGGATGAGAAGGAAAGCAACACCGTCTGGCCATCACCGTCTGTATCATAATACAGTTTCACTTTGTTGTCTTCTTGTGTTTATTCATAAAGAATGAGTAAGGGAGAGAGACAGACCTGAAAAGAGCATCCAGTGGTATGCATGTTACCCGATCTTTAGTGACTAATTTGGCTCAAGTTTCCTTCCGCGTGTGTGTGTGTATAAGTGCATGTGTAAACGTGTGGGCGTGTGCATGTGTGGATTTGTGGTTGCACGGGTGCGTCTGTGCGTCTGCGCATGCATGCATGTGTTTGTCACAATAGTAAAAGTCCTTAATTCCCTGTGGTTGCAGCTCTGTGGTCTCATGGACTAGATGAACTCAGACGTCACACACACACACACACACGCACAACCCAGAACACCTTAAGGTGACTTCCCATGGCAGGAGGCCCAGTGTGTCACAAAACCACACAGCTGTACATTCCCAGACTCTGAGTGTGGGATCAGATTAGCAAAGTGGAACACTTGCATCTCAAGGCAAAGGTTGTGTTTTTGTCTGATTGCATCTGTGTGTTTATCTGTGTCTGCACATAGACAGGGTCTGTGAGACTCATGCCAGCTCAAGGTGTGGGAGGGAATCAGCACTGGCTGCATTTTTATTAGATTATGTGAATGTTCTCCAATGAGCTCTCAGAGGTCAGCATTTTATGGCTGCGTAAATGGCTCTGTGTGCCACATGCCCATTTTAGCTGGTGTATAATTTGATGTCTTTACACTGAGAGGCCTCTTTGATTATCTGTAAATGATCTATGGCTCAGTGCTTCCTTAGTGACCACAGAATAGAAATTTTAAACCACTTCTAATTCTTCACTAGAGGGACACTCCTAACAGTTGACACCATGGATGGTTTGCTTGCTTGCTGTTTTATAAAAACATTTTTATAAGTTATTTTCAACTCTAAACTCACACCTGTACAGTGATGGAGCAGTTTCATGTCTCCTCTGCTGTATAATATACGTATACTAGATTTTTGGGCTTTGGCATCAGATGTGAAAGCTAAATCAGAGTCAGAAGGCTCACTTGTATTCTTCAGGACCATCCTGCCTGATGTGAGGGTTTTGATAAAAT
This sequence comes from Pempheris klunzingeri, assembly GCF_042242105.1. Taxonomy (NCBI): domain Eukaryota; kingdom Metazoa; phylum Chordata; class Actinopteri; order Acropomatiformes; family Pempheridae; genus Pempheris; species Pempheris klunzingeri. Next base: position 16,937,704 of record NC_092016.1, on the reverse strand, counting down.
AGTGAAACACATGGAGAGTGTCATCACAGGCTGGGTGTTTTTCTGCATCTCTGTTTGGTGTCAATTTGTCTCATGAATTGCATGTCAAAAATACACAGCAGTAGCTGCGTAGAGGCTGTACATGTAGAAATGATACCGCAATTGCTTCCAGCGACATTGTGATTACTGGCGTTGTGCTTGCAGCTGACAGGCATTCTAATGAGAGCCTTTATCTCCCACAGCTTTAGGCAGAGCTTCTAAGAGTTGAAGAGGTCCATAGTGTAACATGAAAGCAAAATATTCAATCAAACCACTGCTGCAGGATAATGCACACCTTGGCTGTCAATCCGAATGCTAATTATGGCTGATTCTTTTTTTAACTTTCCATCATGCCTTTCAAGTATTAGTAAGAGGTGTATGTTCATGTACATTATGGACACATCATCAGCACATCATGGGGAAAGAATGACAAGCCACGAGGTGCACGCATCATGCATGTGTGTGTGTTAAGTTTACATGTGGAGGTAGAGAGTCTCAAGGCCACTCAAAGCAGTGTTCAGCTTAGATGGTGTCCATTAAAGTGCTGCTGAATGGATGTAGAGGGTGGTGAGAGTGGGTGTGTCGGTGATGAGTCTGGCGATGATAACCCAGTGAACAAATGCTAGTTAATAACTGCTGATAAATACGACTGACCATGAGAGTGTTGAGAGAGCGACTCGTGGGCATTGCAACAGAGGAAAAGAACAGCAGACAGGGACGGGGTGGGGGGTTTGAGTAAGCAGTGATGTGCAGAGGGAGGAAAGAGGAGCAGGATGCCACCATCTGTTACCCACATGCACACCCCACAGCAGTCACATAAATCTCAGCCGAGCTCAGCAATGCAAGGCTGCATTCCGCCAGGCTAAACGTGCACTGGCTAGCTACCTCAACAGAAATGTGCAGCTCATGCAACATACAGATCCAAGTAACACATTTCGCACATATACTGTATAAAGAAAAAGGGTGGAGATAAAACACAATGGACCATCCAGGACAGTGGACCGATGTGAAAGAAGTGTGAGAAAGTATATTGATGGTTTGCTGTAAATTTGATTACCAACTTGACGGCATGTAGCGAATTAAGTAAGATTTGGTAGAACAGTTACACAATCTTTTTAAACATGCTACTGTCACAGTGGATCCGTGAATTATAGCTCCTAACTACTACAAATCCGTTGGAAAAATACTGCAGCAAGGCAATGGTTGATTTAAAAGTTGTTTATAAGGGCAAAGTTCTTCTGTTCTTCTGGTGTGGTCCCTTGGCCCTCCACTACACTAGGAACAGTGGATGTGCAAACACACAGGGCACACACAGTTATAGGTCACCAGGGTTAAAGTAAAGCTCAAGCAGGGGAATGCGTGGATGTGTTGGGCGTTCCTGTGATGTACAGATGGACTGGAGACTAGCACTATCAACCAGACTTGTTTTTTTGACAGGTGCTTTGCTATAAAGCTGGTGAATGCTGCACCTTCTTATCTTATGCCTTTGTTCCACTTTATGGATCAGCTCTACGTCTGCACAGCCGATAGACATGTGCTGTGTGTTGTGTCGGCCATGAGATTGAGACCATTCAGTACCACCTGACTGCTGATACTTTTAAGATATTTTCCTGGAAAAGTGATGCAACAGTCTTTGTTGGTGGCTGTTTATATTTTGTTGATATGGATTGCACTTTGAATTAAATGTATTTGAAATAGTTTATTCTACTGTATTTTGTTGTGCTTCAAATGAGTAATGCAAAAATCTCTGCAAAACATAAACAGACTTAATGTAGTCCTCTTCTGTTCTTGTCTTTTTATCAGTTCAGTAGCATATTTTACTGCATAATAGTGAAGCGGCATTGGTGTAGTAATCCTCAGACCTCTTGATGCGACTTAGTAGTTGTTGTGACTGTGACCTCTGAACTTCAGCTCCTGTCCAAGGGTTCAACATTCAAAGAAATTCTCTTTGCCCCCTCCATAAAACTAGCTAAATGGTGTTGTAAAACCAGTAGTTTTCCAAATTTTTTGTGCTTGGTCAATAACTATAAAGTTTCCTTGTCCTGTCTCTAATGACACCTCAAATGACAAATTGCAGCATTATGGAAATAATGTCTTTGAGGGGTAGAAGGTCATCAGCTTTTGGTTATAATGTGAAGAGGCATTTTTTACTGTGAAATATCTTCCATGTGTGTCTCCATATTAGACCTTTTGTACTCACTTAAAGTTGTCTAAGATCCATAGAATGTGAAAGGAACATGATCATAGAAAACCATCTTTTCCGTCTTTCAGATACAGACACATATTTTTGGCTTTTTTGGTCTGATTTCATGGAACTTTTGATCGATTGAAATCATTGCTGGTGAAGAAATGATATAATAACATAGTGGCCAGCGATGAGTCACCACTAATTTCACGTTCCCTTTAAAACCAAATGTTCAATTGTACCGTTCAAGCACTGCGGGTGAACAGAGCCCATCCAATGAGAGAGCCTAGTCATGACATCACAGTCATGCAGTGTGGCAGATGGATGGGGAAAAATGATCCAGAAACAACATCAGAAACACTGCAGCAGGAGTTGAACTCTTGCTTCCATAGTCAATCAGCAATGATCAGCAGAATTGGTTAGAAGGTGGCATCCAGCCAGGGGTCTTGCTTACGAGGCAGGAACACGGTGACACTCTACGGTTACTTTAGGATAAGGAAACCATAAAATAATCACAGCCCCGGAGAGTGCCATTGCTGTACGTCCATCATCAGTCCTTCATCAGCATGCTTCTGCTATGAGGCTACAAGAACCACAGCCAAAGTTGCTGTTTGCCTTGTCCTCTGTATATGAAGTGAACGAAGGAACGTCCTTCAGAATATAATTGAAGACTATGGGGAGCACTGCACAGGAACTATGGATCTGAGCTATTGTTCCAGAAACTATTGGGAGACAGCTGATTAATCTCCAATTTTCCAAATACATGAACAAAATGGCCAGCTGATGAAAGCTTTGTCATGCAATGCTACTATTGGTCCAGCTGGCTTTGCTCCAACAACAAAGCCAGCCAGCTGCCTAGTTGCCAATTAATCTGTGATATTTAGCCTCTTCCTGCTCATTTAAATCTGGTTTACCATTATCAGAGCATGTATCAGAAATAGTGTAGCCAGAGGGTTCTTTCTGAATGCTGTAGAGATTTATAGCGCTGCTTATCAGGATGGGCTGATTATGCAGCCAGTCAAATGTTAAGTCCGCAGCTGCAGAACAGAGACAGCTGTGACTTCCTGAATCCCAACTACTAAAACTGCTGCCAAGCCAGACTAATCACATAAGGAGTAATCTCATTTCGATATGATATGATATGATATGATATGATATGATATGATATGATATGATATGATATGATATGATATATGATATGATATGATGCAGTTTACATTAACTTCTTTTTAAACACGGGCACATTTTATGATCAGAGGTGTTATCTTGAAAATGTTTGAACAGGAAAAGTGTTTAAGTTTGCATGGCGCGTCGTTAAACATGTACTGCACAGCTGGTTGAATCCGTGACAGTTATTTAAGGATTCAGAGCGTTTGCCTTGTAGCAACGGAGTGCTACCTAGGGGGGTTATTTAACTTATTTGCCATCACTGGGTGACATAAAAATGATGAATATATGAGCAAGAGAATGCAAATCTATACACTCTGTGCTTAGCATGAAACTAACCAGGAAAGCAGCGAAGGGTAGAGCACAAAGCACACTTATCAAATGAAGTGTTGTGAAATATCATCAATAGGCATTTTAGAAAATGATCAAAAGTCAAATCTAATGGAAGAAACACTTGTGTCATACTGCTACTGGCTACCCCATGTGTGTCACAAAGCATAAAACTTGTTCATCTTCCCTCTCACTACGTCTCTCTTTTTCTCTCTCCTACTTCTTCCTTTCTTCCTCAGCCAGACGTTTTTGGACATGTAAGATGTAAAAAAAAAAAAAAAAAATGCAGGAAGGAGAAGAAGAAAGAAAGGACAGTTCTGAAGGAATATGGCTCGTATTAATCTGGAAATATTGCTTTACCTCATCTGAACTAAATTACTGGTCTGAACTCGCTGTCCTCAGAGAGCAGGCAGAGCGCCACTGGCAGCCCAGATGGGCAAGGAGTGGTCGGCAGATCTGTCACTGTGACCACGGTGAGCACATGAACCCCTGGTCTGTCGAGCTCTGTAGCTTTCCTTTTATACAGCGGATCAAAAGTCTTTCTTTGTTATTGTTGGGCTCGGATTTTATACTCAGGAGCAATGTCTGTGGTGGAGAATCCAGAAGTTTCGAGACTCTTTCTCGCTCTCTCTTTGTCCTGTTTTTTGCTATCTTAGTGGCTTTGTGCATGTATATTGTTACAAGACCAAAATACTCTCTAAGCAAAGATGTGAAGATAATAAGAGCTAATATGTTATTGTAAAATATTCCAATATCCCTTTAGCTTATGACAGTATTTGAGGAATTCTATGGATGATTTAGGGACACAGTTTGGATGATTTAAGGACACAGGTCATACTAGCGCTTGGTTGTTGTATTCAAGTGCATGTTGCTGGAGGCCATGAAATCTAAAGTTAGATGAGCAGGGCCGGCTTATGGTGTGGCTGAAGCTTGCCAAGGCTTGTGGTTTCCACTGGTGAGGAGCAGAGGCAGGCACAAGTGACTGCAACCTCTCTCACTGCTGCTCCGAAGGAATTTAAAGGTGTGATTGCACATGCTACGAGTAAACACTGGCCCATCTGCTAAGCAGAACTGACACACAAAAATTTCACTATGCCTTAAAAAGTCAAGATATGGATAGGTGACATAACATCCATGGCTGGTGGCACCAAGTCAAGCAGTAATGGATGTTCCCCCATAATTTCACTCGTCAGAGATAAAGGACCCTCCGTTTCATTGGAATGTTTTCTAAATATAAAAAGTGTTGCAGCGCTTGAATTCAGAGATCCAGAGAGGCGTTTTCTCCGTGTGTTGGTTCTTCAGAGGGAAGTGGCCATTGAAGGGGGAGGGAGAAGTGTGTTTTTGTTCTTATATCAACTCCAGCTTTCACCTCTAAAAAACTTACAAGACAGCGGAAAGCTGTGATTTATCTCCAGCAATGATCTTTCTTGAAAGAAATTATAAATTACCTTGCAGATGTGCCTGACAGTAGTCTCTAACCAAAACCAGGAGGAATGTTACAGTAGGTATGAGTGACTACAAGTGAACAGGCTCATGCCTCAGTTACATTACTGACAGTACGTAAATATTACAATTATGGGCAACCAGATGACATAATGAATCAATCTGAAGTAAATGATTAATGCTGAACTGAACTGGGCTGTCAGAATGACACCAATCAATCAGTCACATAAGTGAGTAATATAGATGAAAGAAATTCTGTAAGATTTATTCACTACCTTATTATCGTAAGTGTTGCTATTAGTGTTTGCATTAAGCAAATGAAAATTAACTCACAGTTAAAATGGAGGACAAAGGCTCAACAAAGCTGGAACATTATCCTTCATGCCAGTCAGTCGGTTTATATTGAGTATCTGCCCACACAAAGTCAATAAACTGATATTAATATTTTCCTATATAATATAGGTGCACAGTGCACACATAAAGTAGGCAGTGAATACATTCATTTACTTATGTTTAACAGCTGAATAGCTCATCTGGGATGTCACTGAATACGTTAAAATTGCTGCATCTAATAAATAAAGCAAATAAGCTAAAAATGTATTTAGAAGAAATGACATGTCTCACTGTAGGCTGACCTGCATCAAGATGCTGCTGGTTTGTGTTTTATACGTATCATCAAATACTATGTGAATATTACATTTCACTCTTCTTTCATCTTTTACTGTCTTCCAAGTTCTATATTTTGCCCCTGATGTATCTGCTCATTCTATAATCAGATAATACTCAGTTTTCACAGATCTTGAACTTGGTGTCACATTATCATCTAACAACATACCCTGCACAGGTTTAACCTCCACAACTCTCACAAACTGTGAGCATTTTAGGTCAGCTTCAGTGTGAGCATCAACTTTTCTATAAAATAGATTAATTCATTGGACGCCCCTCTGACAGTAGAGAAGGCATCAGATACATTTTTTGGATCTTTTTCCTCTCTCCCCTTGTGGAGTTCCACCAGCCATTCTGTGTGGTGGCAGTCATGTTGACGAAATGACGCATCAACTCTTTAGAAAGCCAGCGATTTTATCATATATGCTCCCATGAATTGCAAATCTCAGCTAATGTACTTTTTCTGTCTATATTGCCTGGTGCCTGATGTGTGCACTACAGCATCAGTTTGCACAATGTGACACCACAGATGTGCGTTGCAGTAAAAATGTCTGTCTTACAGGGCCAAAAAGTTGGCATGCCCCTCCTTCATAGGGAAGGTTGATTCCGGTTAGTGTCTCTTGTGTTTATATATTCACCTGGCTTGCATATAGCCGATCTCTGACCTCAAGAAACACATCCCCATGGGAGAGGGAAATGTGCCTGTGAGAGGCCCACTCGTGGGCGGCGGAGTGGTTTTATACACAGACTGGCATTATCTGCATCTCCTGCTCCACTCAAAGGACAGGGCCACTAAATATACCCTGTGAGGCCTTCCCAGGCTCCTCTGGGCTGGGGAGATGCGGCCGCTGCTTGGGCCGAAGGCCAATGACATGGCTGCCGACCTCCACGGAAAGTATTTTTAAGGTCAATTACAGGGTACAGTGCCTTTAGATGGCCGACTGGTGCTGAGGAGGCCTCATATTAAAGGTTTATGTGGAGAAGGACCAGAGAAGTCTGCCTTAGCTCACCCCAGCTCCCATTGTTACCACACACCCACTGAGACAGTGCAATCTTCATACACTGGGAGGATTCATGGAGTGATGCATGTGTGTGTGCGCATGTGTGATGATTATTCATGTGTTTGCAATGTTAAATATCAGTGTATGAAATTTATCTAGAAACTCTTGTGAATACTGTTGTTATTTAATGTTATGTTGTGGCCAACCTCCTCTGACAGATTAAGGAAGGAGTCAAAAAGCAACTTCAGTGTAAACACAGAAACACATACAACATTTGTCTAAAATTAGATGAGCACAAACATTTACTTTAAGTCTATGACCTTGCTTTCGCTTTTTAACTTACGTATTCTGCAAAAATGCTGTGTCAAATTTAAGGCCAAACTTTCTAGATATAAGCAGACCTATAACACACAAATTTGACTGCCTACGTAAGTGAATTTTACTCAATAAGTAATAAAAAGTCACAAACGTAACGTTACTTTTATTGTGTATTTATTATCTGCTGCTGTAACAATACAATTTCCCAGTCTGGGATCAATTAAGTACATCAATCCATCCATCCATCCATCCATCCATCCATCCATCCATCTATCTATCTATCGCTAATGAGTTATGTCAGTATACGGATTTGACAGACACAGCCCTCTCTCCTTAGTGGGCTCAGTGGGTCTGTGCCTCATGCTCGGCAACTGCAGCTCAGGTTCTGGCTGCACTTGCTTGCTGACTTTAGCGTGATGTCTGCCGAGCCTTGTGGAAAACTCAGCTCATGCCCAGTGAATTCACAGGCACAGGTAAGCAGGTACGTAGGCAGACAGGCATTTCATTCTGACCGAATGTAATGATTGGACTGACTTAATACAGGTTTGTGATAGCCACAGGTACTGGCTTTTTGTGAAACTATTTGATTTATTGATTGCTTGCAGCGGTGTGAAAAGGCCTTAAAATTGTTTTACTTACACGGGCAGTTTTTGCAGTGATGGCTTCCTACAAAAGGATACATTCACATTTCCAACACTCACAGGTCCACATGTTCATAGAACATATGAAAGAGTTTAAAAGAGTTATTGTGCACTGTAATTATTCATCATATCCATACTGGCTATGAAGATCTTTTCCTAACATGATTCCAATGGAAATCATGGAGTCCACAGTCATCCTTCTATGCAAAAAAGCATTCTGAAGTTCAGCTGACGCTAATATAAGTCTGAGTTGGCATTTCCCAAAGTTATTTCAGACATTTTAGAACAAAACTCCCTCTTTGTGATTCAGTCCATCCATCACAGTTCAGCAAGGAAAAACTGTCTGTGAAAGCACAAAAAATGTCCAAATAACAAGATTGTAAATTTGAATGTACATTTGGGAGATATCCACTTAGCTTTGATTAACCTTTAAAATGCAGTTTTGGGAATTTTGACCCCCATCTCTTACACTGTAGTGGCACTAGGAAGCGATCTCTTCACAGCCATACCGAAAAGGATGCATGATTACAGCGACCAGTAACTTTTTCCATGTACAAATGGGCATGGGAATATTGTTTTGAGACTGACTTCAGACTTTTTAGCTTCTTTTGATTATGTTGGTTTACATAGTAGTCCTTAGAAAATCACTTTCAGCAGCAGGCAGCTTTCATAATGTTGGACAGAAACACAGTCTCAGCAGAGAAAATATGCAGCGTTTTCATCCATACAGACACAGACGGATAATAAACACAGAATAACAAACACACTTTGTTGCTCATTAGAAGGCTTATCTTAATCCTTCGCTCCCACACATTCACTCATGCACTCACACAAGCCCCATTCTCACTGCATAGGCCACACACACAGAGCCACACAGCTGACCAGCACTCAATATAAATGAACATCCAGCAGGATGATTTTGGTCCTTTTCATGATTCATTCCAACACGACTCCAGCCGGCCATAAATACAGGCCTGTCAAAATGTGTTCTACCCCACAGGGAGGGTAGTGGTGCAAGGTACAGTAGACACCATTCACCTCTCTGTGTGTTTGGAGGGGGCAGAGGGAAGGTTGGAGTTGGTGGCTTTGGTCTCCATGAAGAGTGAAGTATTGATGGGACAAAAGTGAGGGAAAGGATTGAAAGGCCTATTTGTGCAGATGAGGGCTCTGTGTTTGGTTTGCCGTGGCTCTGTTACCGTTCAACGGCAGCTCTACCCACCCTTCTCTATTCCAACTCAGACACTTTAATCAGACTAAATAGAAGCACCGGAAGATGAAACCAAAAGAGGAAACATCGATATGCGCTTTAGTATTTAACTCTATCACTTTATCCAGACATAAATGACATTTTGAGTCAGTTACTCTTCAATGAGCTACAGTTTAGCCTGAGACACCAGACTATCGAGGCACAGCATAGTGATTATCTTGTTTTTTCAGTGTGAACATGATTAGCAAATGGGTTGCATTTTTTAAGTGTCCTACAATTATAAAGAAAACTCTTTATTTCTCCTATACTGAGTAAATGAAGAAACATTTGACAAAAAGAGTCAGAAATGAATCAAACACAACAGGAAGCTCCTATAGATATTCTCCAATAGTTCATGTTTCTCAAGTAAGGAGAACTTCAGATTCTTGTGTGTGATGATCCACTCGTGATTTTTTTGTCATGCAAGTCTTACCTTCATCAGTACCAAGAAAGATATTGTTGTGAAGGCAGTGTTTGAAGCAGCATACCCAGGAATTACATCCATATTAGATGATTTATATTCTTTAGGGATGTAGTGTGCTCTATATATAACAACACATGTAAGGGTTTGGAGTTTGAGGTGGTGGATGGGCCTGGCTGAATTTCACACAAGAAACAAACGTTTGCAGTTTTAGTAACCATAATCATGAGCTTTCCATAACCTTAATTAAGTGTTTTAGTTTCCTTATCTCAACCATACTTAGGGTTGCAATGATCAGCATTGATAATAACCTTGTTAAGCAGATCAGGTATCAACAGGACATCACCAATCTACATTTAAATAAAATGGAGTGCTAGTGAGTTACATTCATTAAGTCACAGCGAGCTGCCAACTGAGTTTGCCACAGCAGTGTCTGCCCTTATGCTACTTTAAATACAAATGATCCCAATTAGTTCCAGGCAGTAAACTACAGAATGGGAAAAAGAGAACAGCTTTATGGATCTGGTTTATGGTTATTGGGAAATGCCCTGAGCTGAAATATCAGAATCATGAAATTAACGCATCCCTTTACTCCTGAACATAACCAACTAACCTTACAAGTGTTTTAGTTGTCCATCCCTAACCATATCTCAACCATAATCTATGTGTCATAGCACCAGTCTTAATCTAATATTCACAATACAGACAACTAGGTCATGATTTTCAAAACGTTTGAGGTTTTGAAAAATCATCCTATGAAATGTTCTTCTCTGGCAATAAGTTTACAGCTTTCTGAAGAAACTAGGAAAATAATTTTCCAACTTAAACCTAAGTCTGTTAAAAGAAGTCACTAAGGGTTGGCATTTTCCCCTTTCTTCAACTCTTCCTTTTTCACCTCTAACCCCCCAGTCCCACTCCACCTTCTCCCAGCCCAAACCCCCACACCATGTCTCCCTGGGAACATCATCACTCCTAGTCCACATGGCGGGGCGAGTACACATCGCCAAGCTGCTAAGTCTACACTGGCTGGGGTGCCCCGTGTTTGCCCTGGGGAGAGCATGTGTTCGTGGCCGTTGGGCTCTCTGGGTCAGAAATGGCACACCAGGGTGTGATGGGCTTTGCTCTGCTGGTCATGGCCATCATAAGTGTGAAATTCCCAGAGCTTAGGCTGGCTGCTTAGCCCGGCATTACCAGAGCCCAAAAGCTGCACAGACAGAGGGAGGGAATGGATGTGTAAAACCTTTTGGTTAGCCACCATCACCTGTGTCTGAGTTGAATCCCACAGTCTCATTTTTCTGGGGCCCTTGCTTTCTCAGTGTACAAACACACAATACACTCAGAACAAGTCCCTGTTTTTGTGAAATACTGCCTATTTCTGCTGTAAAGTCTTAATATTATTGTTTTTCTTGGACATTTCAGGTGTGTAGCAGTTAGTGAGTCATGGAATACAGACACCCTCAGCGCCCTTATTTGAGAGTTAAAGTGTTTGTGTTGGTGGCGATGGGGAGGCCTGTCATGGGCTTTGGGCATTTCAGCGGCATGACCTAGAAGGACCCTGGCACAATACATCCTCACTGCAACTGTGGCCAAATCAAGCTGCAGATATCATGTTACATCTACATCTAGAAAAACTGTACTTTTACTGTAATTTACAGGGTTTAACGCCACGAAGCTACACGCATGTCTACTAATGATTATACACAGACCTGAAGCTTGATCTTATCTTTAACAGCTTCAGACACTTCAAGTGTTTGTCAAGTCTTGTTCATGATGAAGTCCTGCTTACCGCACACTAATGAATGTGTGTGCTTCAGAGTGCAACAACTGCTGTGGCACAGAGCCAGGCTATGCTTGACTCCATTCCCATTTTACCATGGCTACATTAATTCATCCTTCTTTCTTTTATGTCTAGAATGGGTTCTGCAATGTTGTCTCTCTGTCTTGAGGAAAAGACAAGCCTCTGTATATATTTAGGGAAAGGTTTTCTTACTGCTATATTTAGCTTTAAGGAATTGTATTTAGTAATAAATGTATAGTAGTCAAACTTTGTTTCCAAAAACTCTCAGTTTAATTCGTTTTTTGACCCAGGTGTTACTTCCAGGGTGAAGGTTAGAATACTCTAATGCCATTAAAACATTTTATATGTTTAGCATTGGTGTTTTATATGACTTTTTCTTTCACAGAGAGAGAGCGACCATTTAGTCAGACTTAGTAGACTTTAGACGGTTGGTAGTGTGAGGATATGGGTATGTGGGTAAAGTATAGAACTGTGTTTCTGTAATGCCTTGTATGAACTAAAAATACTTGTTTAGACTAGTATAATACAAGCCATTGGTGTCCTGATATGCACAGGCCCCAGGGCTGGGTTTAAACAATCTCCATATTCATCCTGGAAATGTTCAGGAATCGACCTTAGACTTCCTCACTTTGATACATCTCACAAAGGTTTTCTGTGTTAACAACACAGAAAGTCCCCTCTCTTTCCATCTGCCTTGACTCTGTTTTCAATTCAGGTCATTAAGAGTGAAATTTCAATTTCACAACAAGCGATGATTGAATCCTGAAGTCTATTATGATCTCAGTTGCCATCCAGGGGCAAGTTGTCTCTAATGCACTACACAATCTTTATATTTTATTGTATGCGCTTGTTCCATTTTATCCTGTTTTGGTCACTTGCATGCATATAAGAGCTTACCACAAACTATTCTTGGAGTTATTGGCTTTAAAAAGTTTCATTCTTCTTCATTATGATATAGTGCTCCCATTTGGCCCATCCCAGCCTGGTTGTTTTGCCAAATGTGTGCGATACCTCACAGTCAGACCTTTTCCTGTGGCTTTTGAAATACAATCACAGAGACAGAATGTTTTGGCTTTTGTGTAACCTGAAGTTCCTGCGAGATGATGGTGTTGTTCTTCCTCCAGCCTGCTCAGTATAGAGGCTGTTTTTATTTAGATATTCACCCATGTATCCCCTTTCTTTGATATATGATGTTGTCATTGTAATAAGTGCATCGTAATCTTTGCTTTCATATGCGATCGGGATGTCATTTGGCATTTTCTGATATGATACAGCTCTCTTTTTTTAAGCCTGGAGACGACTCATTGACTGTTTTTTGTAATAAGCACCAAGTCGTACGTGGCATGCACGTGACACATGCAGCTTGTGTTTGTGTGGGTCCTTGGACTGAATATGGTTTACAGTAGAAGAATTCACAAGAAATGATAATATCTGTTCCTTTTTCTATCTTCCTAATGAGTCGTTGCACAATGTGTGCATTACAATAACCTTGTTTATGAAATCAAGTCACAAAGGTTAATCTTCCCAAAAACAGAAACAGTGAGCAGTGTGAGAAAGATGCTCTTTTTTAAAAAGTACCAAACTTTGCCTCGTCCCTGTCTGTAAATGGACTGTATGTACATTACAGCTCAACTCAGCCCCTAGTGGCTGGATAGATTACTGTATCCTCTCATTATATTCCACCTCAGGCCTAAATCCCAGTTGTAGGTTCTGAAACACAATCACGTCTTTTTGTTGCAAAGTGTGACTGACAGCCTCTCATTACTGTTCAAATTTTCCTCATTATATGGCCACTTTGTGCTATTTTTTTATCTATTTACTAGTGTTATGGTAATGACAATACATGATTACGCAGTAGACAGTAAACAAACAACAGCTTTCAGATGTTGGATTAGTCTTTTCTTTGTTACTAAAGCCCCAGATTAAAGACATAAAGCACCACAGAAGGGCTGTCCGTGTCTCTGGTTTTGGAGGATTAGTGTTTCTTAGCAATAAAGTGCACTGAAATGAGTCTGTCTCCCCTTTCTCTGGCATCCCTCAACCAATCCACTCCAGCCATCTCCAACCCCAACCCCAGGCCTAGGCTTTCACAACCTACAATGAAGGCAGCCCATAACCTTAAGTACTGTTTTGTGGACCTGTTTAAATTTGACACCATTATGCCACAGAGAGGGTCTGTGTAGGTGTTAATGTTTGTGTGGGAGATCGCCAAAGATCTATATAATCCCTGCTTACCTCATCAAAACTTTGCGCCCTTTTTATTACTGTACATCATGCACACTTTCTGCTCTTTTTGTTCCTTTGGGGGATCTTTTGAATCACTTTCACGTTTTTTCCTGCTGTTCCTGCGTTCTGCATGAAGTTGTAGAACACAACATTTGTGTCTTTCCTCACTGTTCTTTTACTTATTTTCACTGAAGAATCAAGAAAGTATTACTGGATCTTAGACTTGTGCAACTTCATTTAAAGTCAGTGCTGCCTTTTTCTGTGAAAGTACTTCAAACGGGGCACCATATGTGGGAGTGGCGGTCCTGGTGAATGTAGCGATGTGCTGTGGTGGTGTCTCTTTCTAATTTTCAGCATGATCAAGGGTCAACCGTTATTCTATGAACTGGAGCCTGACCTACAGCATCTACCAGCAACTGAGCTCTCTCAGATTCTTGTACAATGACTGCTTTGAACTTTTATTTTTGCTATTTCATGTCAAGGACCTACAGTACAGTTTGACTGCCAGTGAACCTAAATTGTTTAGAATACACCATATCGTCTGTTTTTTTTCTTTTTGTAAGTTGTGTGAATTTCCCTTTGCCAACACATTTTTCTTAATTATAAGTTGACCTGAAACTTTAAACTTCACTGTTCTTCTCTTTTACTTTGCACTTCTCTGTCTGTGCCATGGCCGGGTCTAAACTGGCAGACTTGGCAGAGCTAGGTTTGTGTGTGGTGCCACTGGGGGCAGGGTGCAGTGCTTGCTTGGGCTGAGTGTACCCAGCCCCTCATAATTACAGACAGTAAACAGCTAGTGCTTTTAGGCCTATTTTCCCCGTCTGATGGGGAGAGAGTTCACTTTGGCAGAAGAAGAAAAGGCAGTGGGGATGAGAAGCAGGGGAAAGACAGTGAAGATGGACAAAAACTGTCATCCTTATTTTGTGTGTTGACAAGGGAGGCAGTTGGTGAGTTGGTGACACTTAGAGGCAGGTTTCTAGACACACAAACACACAGTGACAGACGTTGTCCCCACCCCACAGAACCCAACACACACATACACACATTTATACTTCTTCTTGAGCGACAGTCTTTTGATGTGATCTTTCATACAGTCATTTTTAATTGGAAGTTCCAACAACCCCTGGTTAAATATGTCTCTTCTCTTTTTACTTTTCTCCTTGGAACTGTCAAATTGATCACCCGTCTTGCTTTATGTCTGTCTCTGAGTGTGTCTGTGTTTTTCTTTCCGTCTGCCTGTCTGTCTGTGTCCTTCCCTCTGTCTCTCCCCCCTCTCTCTCTCAAGTGAATCTCACAGTCTTCACTTGGTCCAAATTTAATTCTCCTCCTTCTGCTTTCCGTCTTCGTTTTTACTTTATACTCATTTAACACCCCCCACCGCCCACACACATGCACACACACACACGCATGCATTTTCTCCTTCCTTGTTGTATTTTCAAGTTCTTCACTGGCAAAACTGTAAAGCTGAAACAACTCTGCAGTAATGTAAAATTTCAAAACAAACAAATAACAGTTTGTGTATTCAAACCATATGCTAAACGCCATCTCTCTGTCTCATCTCCCTCCTCATCCCTGTCCCACTCTCTCTGTGTGCACTGCACAGCGCTGGCAGGCGGTGGGATGGGAGGTTGTCTTTGGCAGTCTGCTCCCCCTCTCTTGGCCCTGGAGCGTGCTACTGGCTGGGAGTGTGGAAGGGAAGCGGGGAGGTAGTGAGGGAGGAAGGGAGGGAGGGAGAGAGGGCCTGGGAGGAGGGAGACTGGAGGGGTGGAGGCGTGGTCTGCAGCTGGTAATGAAGTCTTCTCTTTTCATCCTCAGAAGGCAGAGTGTGAGCGGACGGGCCCAGGGTCTGCGCAGCTCCACTGCTTTCTCTGCCTGTGAAGTGTGCCGAGTGCTGCTCTGCTCTGCTCTGTGCTGCGCTGCCTGTACGTCAGCGCCCGTCAGCCACAGCTGAGAGATACAAAGAGACCGAGACTGAGGGAGACAGTCATGTGGCTTTCAGTTGTATCAGCTCCACAGCATTACTCTTGAGGTAAGACTACAGACTGCCTCCTCCTCGTGTGCTGCTCCTGCCTGTCTGTCTCTCTCTCTCTCTCTCTCTCTCTCTCTCTTTCTCTCTCACTGCTCTCCTTTACTGTCTGTCTCTCTCTGTTGATTGTTGTGGTGGGGGGTGGGGGGGGGTGAGGGCTGCAATGGGGGCCGTCCGGTGTAAGTCCCTCCCACTTTCAACGTGCATGCGTGTGTATGTGTGCGCGCGCACATACAGTATGTGCAATGGTAGGTAGGTGTGTGTTTGTGCATCAGTGAGCATGCACACATGAATATACTGTGTGTCTGTGCCTGCGCACATTTCCTGCACTGTTTATGTATGAACGCAGACTGAGTCAGCGTTCACTGAAAGGTTTATGTTAATGGTGATAAATGTCTCCTACTGGTTAGGCAAGGAAGAAGGTCAGACTGAGGTTGAGACATTCTGGAAAAATGAAAATGGGATGGGAACTTTTGGACTGCAAGTGGATATTCAATGATAATTCTGTTTTTTAGAATTGTTTTTGTTAGATGAATATAGTATGACAGTGTTGATTTTTATAGTTGGTCTGGGCTATTGCTAGTGTAATGTAGAGTCACACAGGAATACCACGCTCTAATTCTAAATGAGCTGTTAAATGCTGTATGTCTGGTGTCACAGCACCTGAGTGTGTGTGTGTGTGTGTGTGCGGACACGTGTGGAGATGTTTATTTGCACTGCTGATTGCTGTTTAAGGCAGATAGATGCTACAGGCTATTGGGGCTCATCTCTGTAAATAAAAAAGGACAAGAGACAGTCTGTACTCATCTGCAGCCCAGTGACACCAGGCTTTGAAGTGATTTCAGTGGATCTATCCTCCTCCCCGCTGGGCAATTCAGATCCGGCCTGAGACTCACTCACTTTCATCCACATTCCCTTGAAAATCCATCCATCTGTATTCTTTCACTCTCCTCCTTCCTGCTCCCATTCACCCCTCAAGTTCTTGCACCCTTATACCCCTTAGTGAGGCCTTCACCTCCTATCAACACCTCCTGTATTCTCATACTATATTCCTATGGTTTTATATTCTCCATCCCCACTAGTCAGACACGCTTCTAGGGAACGGGTCTTTCCGATACCTCTCCCGGAAAAAAACCTAAGCGACTTTCCATTAGTTTCTGCTGGGCCATGAGAATTATGGTTTCCCAAATGAATAGTGTACAGGAGCCCGGCTTAATTGAAAAAACACAAGCATGGTCTGCCATGAAGGAGACGGTCCTTGTGTCACTGTTGAACTGTGCGAATGTATTTTCCAGAGCTGGCGTGGGGGAAAGAGAGAGAGAGAAAGAGAGAGAGAGGAAAATACAAAAAGAGCACGAGATAGAGGATAGACAGAAGGCTGATGCAAATAAGTTTAGGAAATGAAAGTGTGGAAAGTGTGTGTGTGTGTGTCTGTGTCAGGATAGTGTATATAAATGGGGATTTTAGTAGAATAGAATGGCAGAAAGAGGCCATCATGAGACTGTTTGCCGGTCATTAAGCCCCAAAGGGCAACAATTGAACCCACAGTAAAACCTGCTTGATTTCAGTCCAGCTAGCAGCAGCAACTCTCCCATGATTTTCCCAACAGGGAGTCATCATAACATTTAACCCTACTGAAGCAGTCTGCTCAGCTGTGTGATTGTCTGTATGTAAACAGACCACCAGTGAGCTTTTAGGGAAGCTTGTTCCAAGTTGCTGCATTTCTCATATGACCAATACCAAGTTTAACATATCCTGTCGCTATCTGCCTCATTATCTTGTATTGTGTCTGCTGTCTCTGCCGCCTCCCCCTCCACTCTCTCTCTCTCTCTCTCTCCGCACTCCCTGCAGTCTCTCTCCCACCCTGTCTGCTGTGTTTGTGTGACATGTTTGTGTGGCAACCCCATATGGTGATGATTGAGACCCTGTCATTGGTTCAGATGGCACATTTGTCACACACATGTTTGCCAGCAGCTGCTGTTGCTGGGGCTGCAGGGGAAAGCATCTCTTGTTGACTTCCTCACTGGGTGGCTCATTTGTTTGTCGGGGCACCGTGACCCCTGACCCCGCTACCACCTCCTGCCTCTCACACTGTCCGTTAATGTAACTCTAGACTCCCTGACAGCCCCACCCCCACTCTCTCCCGCTACCACCTTCACACGCACGCATGATTACCGAGAGAGAATAGCATGGAAAAATCAACACTTGCAAAAGTAGGACTGTAGCGAGTCTTCTAAACATCCACAGGGATCCTATGATGAAAATGTATGGAGGCGGGATGACTTCACTGCAACCAGAGAGAGTGTGGAGATTCAAGTGGGAACAGAAAGGACATGCAATTTAACACTCCAAGGAGAAACTCTTTCTTTTCTTTTTATGATTAACTCACACTTGTATTTTCATTTTACCTTACTAAAGACTATTAATCACAATCCCTCAACCAGATACCCCAACTATGAGACTACTCACTCTAAGTATTAAATCTAGTTCAGTGTCTAAGGGGGCATGATAATGGATATACGGTTGGTTTATTATCAGCTCAGCAGGTACTGTCAAGACCAGTCACTAAGGTTACATAAGACCAGGGAGGTTATTCATCCCTGAACTGCCATGTTGAGTGATGCGGTCATGACTTCTGACCTCTCTGCCTCACTCCTGGCAGGGCTGAGCTGACTTTCATTAGGCCTCAATAATGAAAGCTGAACAGTGACCTCAACCTCATGTCATTGGTTTAATCTGCCCTTCATCACCGGTGTCATGGTGTTAAGTAATACATTTATGTAATATATTAAAGGAAAATGCCTCTTATTGGTCAAGTAAGGTTAAATTGGGTTCTCAGGTAACCATTTCAACCAGTTTGTCTTTGACTGACATTGTTGTCCCTCTGCAACTTTAATTGTTTCGCTCATCTAGATTTAAAAATGTACATATGTCACATTTCAGGTGCAAAGCTAAATGTGTGACTTGGAGCAAACTGTGAAGATGCTGCCATACCACAGTGTTTTCCTTAAACTTTTAGTGACAGCTGGCATCAACGTACTGTAGATATTCCCTCGGGAAACACATACACTGCTCTGCCATTCTGATTTGCAAAAAATTATATGATGTGGCCCCTGGAAACAGTACTCCTCTCTCTCTCTCTCTCTCTGCTCATTTCATGATATAAAATCAAAACCCCCAGAAGTTTTGTCACAAAGGTTGTTTCAGAGTTAAACTGCTTGAGCTGAGGCCTGTCTCCATCTCTTCCTCAGCTCAGCTCTTCTGTCACCCCCAAATTGCTCAGCAAGGCAGCTTTGTGATCATCACACAGAAATTGTCACAACTGGTACGAGTTTGAAGGGCCCTTAAAACCTGAGGCTTCATCACAGTTATCAGTTCCGTTGTCCTCCATCCTCTCTGGTGCCCTCTACAGCCGGTGGCGCTCCTCCTATCCAGCCCACACCTAGAACTGGGCCTGTAAATAGGATTTGGAAGCTAAGTGTTATTAAGCTGAGCAGAGTGAGTGCAGTGCAGATGAAAAACACATGACTTGCAGGAGGGGAGAGTCCCTCAGGTTCCATCATTTCAGCTCTTTCCCCACCTCCTTCCTCTCCTCCTATTACTCCCTATCTGTGACCTCCTCTTCAAACAGGATACATTCAGCATATTTTCCATCCTACCGTACATCTCTGTTTGTCAAGACACACCTTCAATCTAAAGGGCCCCCTGAGCTCCAACACAAATCCACATATTCACATACTCCCAGACCGTGTATGTGGGTTACTATGGTACTGTGTGCATGTACGCACAAGCGTTTGTGAATTGTGCCCTTCATTTTAAGCATTCTTGACCATAAGTTCAAGCCTATCTGTCAGATTGTAGGCAGTACACTATGTGTCTGCTGACAAATAACTGTTGGATCAGACGTCATGTGTTTATTAGACACTTTATCCAACAGGCAGAAAATTGGCCTGAATATTTGTGCGCTCCTCCACTGCTTCTGCTGCGTGAATGCAGACCCAGCAGCTCTGATTGCTTCTGACAGTGACAACAAGAACAGGCTGCCTGAGAAGACTTTCTGAAGACCTCCTCCTGCATCTGCACAGAAAAGTCATAAGAATGAGCCAAATCAAATAAGAAATTGCTTTTCTCTCTGAATTTCTTTGGGAACTTAGAGGTTATAGTACTAAAGTAGCACAGCAGTTGGTGGTTGTCTGTAGGAATTGTTTGATAATAGTCAGTGTTGGTGGACTTTAGTGGACCTATCAACATGTTAAAATTGACAAAAACAGACATGACTGTATTAATGAAAGGCAGCAGCACATTTTTTCATTCTGCCTGACACTTGCAGTAGTGACATCAGTTCTTTGGGGGGAGGGTAGCAAGGGGAATCACCAGTAAATTATAGCTCAGGCACATCCCCAGACGCCTTGGCTAGGGTCCTAGAGCTAAACAGCTTTAGGACCGCTTTCCCTTTTTCAACCCCTTTTCCGCTACATTCCTGCTCTTTCCCTCTCACTCCTGTGTTTCGCTCCAGATGTGGCATTGTTTGGACACATTTGTGTTGGGCTTGGGCCGTCAGACCTGCGCAGAGTCTGATGTCATGCTCTATTTAAAGGGAAAGCCATGAGAACTGGGTGGAAAGTGCGCTGTGGTCTCACTTCAAAGCTACTGTCTAGGACTACTGATGACTGTCATCCGTGGCGCAGCAATCTGTGTCATGGACAGATGACCACATTCATTATAAGCGTTGACAGACATGTCATTTTGAAAAGGTTCACAGAGGAGGCACCACTTTTCACGAAAGTGAGGAAGATGGATTTTGTTTTTTTTTATCTCACATCATCTAGCTGGTTTACTGACGTTATCTCATTTTCATCATTATTTTTGAGTTATCTGCCACTCATACGAAGAGACAACACTGGGTTTTACTTGAAGCTTGCACGACAGCTGTTTATGGTATAACTGAGTGAAACTTGATACCGTAGTTCGATAAAATGAAAAGATGATGCCCTCAATTGAACCAACAAACATGACAAGTTTTTTTATGGGTCAGAGGAGTCACATGCTGCCTAAACTTTCATACCTCTCTAATTAGCTCTGTCAGTCAATGAATCTAGCACCTCGTGCCATTGAAGAATGGGATAATGAATCTCTTTCTCTATCTCTCACTGTGTGAGGCATGTGTATTTACAGTATGTGTATAGTGTATTCTGCACCACTCTAAATACGCAAGAAATCCATTGTATTGCAGCTATGGGCGAGTTAGGCATGGCACCTTTTCCTCATGGGGGAATGAGGAGATCTTTTCCTCGGTGACTGAGCTTATTGTGCCTTTTTATTTAAACTGTCAGGATAGTGGAGGTTCAGCAGCAGCTGAGTATCAGGCTTTACTGTCAGATTCCCCATGAGAGCTCTGCCTTCAGAACTGTTTGGCCGTCAAACACACATATATTTGCCAGGTCCTCCCTAGTGTCCCCGGTTCAAACAACTACAGTATAGGCTCTAACCTTGCTGAATATTTCCGGTTCAAACGGGCATGTTTGCTAGATCTCCATCCCTCACTGTTCCCTTTCCTTGCTCCAGAGTGTTTGCTCAAGGAGTTCACAGTGACTTATTGGCCCCTTCAGGAGTTGAAAGGTGGAATGACATGAAGTGCCAGCAGGCGATGGGTGTACTTCCATTCATCCATATACACTTACTCACACACATACACAGAAAAAGAGCAAGCAGCATTTGAATAAAACAGTCATTAGACATAAATGGACATATATATACCCTACCAGAGATATATGGCCACCCATTGATCCACACCACACTGTGTCAGTGCAAAAGGTCAAATTCCTGACAATGCTTAGCATTTTGATTGCTTGTTTTTCATAAGCGCTCTTTGACACTCAGTCGTTTTAAAGATATAGATTCCTCAGATTTGAATGTAAAACTGTTGTCCTGTGAAAACAGAGTCTAGAATGTTTTTAAAAGCATTGCTTGCCTCACCTGTGTGGTATGACAGCCTTGAAAATCCAGGTGAACTATTCATTTGTTCCCACAGGTGTTCAGCCATAGCTGTTGTTTTATTCCAAGGATATTTAAGGGGCTTCTCTCCAAACAAGCCGGCAATACAGATTGAGTTTCTCCACTTTTGCAGCACATATAATTCTGTTCTTGTATTTTTAGAGTAATTATACATAAATGCAGATGTTTTTGACACAAAAATGTGGATCTCTCTCTCTTTCTCTCTCTCTTTCTCTCTCTCTTTCCCTCCACTACAGTGCAATGCAACTGTGGTCAACATCAAAGACTTGGACACAGACGTGTTTACACACTTGCATGCGCAGACATGCAAACAGACTTTTGTACAATTTATATTTACTTCCATACAAGACCATAAACGAAAAGATGAAATCAGGAAAATTCTCTAGCAAGTGTGTCCTGTGTCACATACACACTCATACACACAAACAGTTTCTGTGGCTATGGTCCAGTGCAGAGCCCAGTGTTTCCTTCGGCTGTATGGGCCAAGTATTACACACAGAGAAAGCATAACAGTTCAGCGCGAGGGTTATAAGGTCAAGCACATCTAGGTGATCAGTGCTTCCGCTCCAGATTCTGTTTATGACTATGTGTATACACACCATGCAGTCTGTCAGACAATTGTATACACCCCACACCCAGCCTCAAGCTCACACAGCTGGCACAGCCAAACATTCACAGTCTGTTTTTGGGGGAGGGAGGGTAAGGGTGTGTGTGTGTGTGTGTGTGTGCACGCGCATGTGCATGTGCGTGAACTCCCTCAACTTAAAGAATCTTCAAGTGCCACCCACACACTAAAACGAATACATACAATCATACACATTTGCAAACTTACACAGTGAGTGATATGGAGGCTAACACAGCATGGGAATGTAAGATCATACAATTAATACTTAATTCTGGAAACAATATTAGCCACATGGGATTGGATTTATTTATTTTTTTTAAATATTGCCAACTATTATACTGATTTCTTCATATTTCTTCAGTCGATGCCATTAGGTCCATAGAAATGTTGATATCTGTCTATTCCGATCCACAGTATGATAGCCTGTGTCTCTTTAAAAAGCTCTTGACTCTCTACATTCCCCTCACATTTGTCAAGATGTATTTGTGCTCCAAAGTTGTTGGAAATAGAACAAGAGCTGCAAGTCAGAATATATACAGTCACTCAGTGAGGAAAAGATGCGGTTTGTTCACACAAACCTTTTGAGTGTGACACACTCACTTTTTAAGGGTATTCCACTAACTTTTTATTGGGCTAAAACAGGTGGCTGGGCTGTAGAAATGGGAGGTACAGATGGGTGAAGTGACAGGGTGGAGTAATGACAAACTGCAGTATAAATTAAAGTTAAACATTGTCATTTAAGGGGAGTGTCAGACTGTTTGAAATGTACCTTTAATTTGCTTGATTTTTTTTTTTTCAATTAAATTTTGCTGTTTTTATCCCAGACTCTGCATTTGCTTTTACATTAAAGAAAGCTGTAAATCTAAAGGGATCAAAAAGGAAAATAATAGACCAGATTATTCATGTAAATTTACCTCTCTTCATCAGTGTACAGCCGAATTTTCCAACCCATAAATAAATTTCACTGATCGCAAAAACACAAAATCTCTCTATCCAAGAAAAAAAGTCTCATTTAAACATAAAAACAGGCCTGGAGGCAAAGTTTGGCTTCCTGTCACAGTGGTAGCAATCCTACTTCATGTTTCCGACTGGCTTTGCTCTGCCTGAGCCCATTTGACTTTATTGACTGTGTACAATGGTAATCGCCATGAACACAGCTGACTGCATCTGTGTGTATGTATGTATAGGTGAGAGAGTTTACATTTATATGTGTTTGTGCGTGTGTGTGTGTTTGTGTGTGTGTATGCAGGCACGTGTGCATGCCGTCATGTATACATACACCTAAATGTGTTTTTGTTTAATTCGCCCCTTGTTGCTTCTCATGGCTATCTGTTGGTTATATCTCTGCAATAGAAAGTTGGTGCCCACCCCTCCAGATTCAATCTCAGCACAGTAGTGTACATCTCATTTCCGTGTTTGCATGTAGCCTTAAACTCCCATGGAGAAGAAAGGGATTTGTTATGTGAACCATGTGTGACTGCTGACGCAGATGGGAGAGGTTAAAGCAGTGGGGAACTCAAAGAGTGTGGCTTCATCTGCCAATCTGTTTCACTCTCCATCTGATGTCAGACATGAGACTGACAGTCTGCAAGATGCTATCAGCTCCCAGACAACCACTGAGGCGGATCATGACTGCTGATATTTGAGATAAGTGTGTTTCTAATCTGTATTAGCCCTCCAGGTTCTCTTTAAAGCCAGGATAGCAGATTAACTTTTTGACAAAACAGTTAGAAACCAAGTGGTGTACATCTTTTCATACCACATAGTCCTACTTTGCTCAGTAGGTTATAAGACTTCCATCTTCAGCCAGATCAAGTGAGTGGGCTTGTGCAGCTGGGCTAAACTAACAGAGCTTCTCCCTGTGAGGCGCAGTGGTATTACAAGTAAATATAACAGAGCCAGATAGTGTACCATGGAGGCGGATGTATTCACAGATTATGGGAGTGATCCACTCACAGTGGGCTAACAATGGTCTCATCAGTGTGAGGTGCAGTGGGTTGATGCTGCTCTGGGTTGTGTGGTGTTTACATAGCCCTGGGATGGCTGTCCTGCTACATGTTAACACAGTATTAAATAATTTCATGCCGACAGCATTATCCTAAGATGTTGACTCTGGAAAGCTACGTATGGTTCAGATTCCTCCAAAAGTAACATCATGCCATAGTTGTGCATAGTAACTAAATAGAGTACGTATGTTTTTTGCAGACATTTTTTTTTTTTCTGCAGGCATGAAATAGACAGGAATCTTCAATTTTACAGTGCATTACAGCACTTTTGATGAACCATCATAAGAACTATCTTTTAACTCTCTGCAGTGCTTGATGATGACCTATTTATTTCAATCAGGTGGTTTTGAAGTGGGAATCATCTAAAACATGCAGGGCAGTGGGTCCCAAGGATCTTGGTCGAGCAGCACTGTTTTAGCTAGAATGGACCAAGTCTTGTTCAGTTAGTTTCAAAGATTTATATTTTGTTTTTTGATGAGTAGCACTTAGTAAGAGGGCATTGCATCTGAGACTGTATCAAGCAGCTCAAGTCATTAACCTCATAGTCATAATACCTCTGCCTGCAATTCCCAAAGACTCTGGGCTAAATGAGAATGTTTTCTGCAGGAGGCACAGATCCAGGTATGCTAACGACATAAATGCTCTGTAGCCCTGTAGCAGAAAGGTTTTTTCTTGCTGCAGGTCTGAAAAAGGAAACCTTGGGATTTCTTCTAACAATAGAAAGCGTAATAGTCAGATCTTCACCTGGACCACAAATGCCTCCCTCTCTCAGCTACTTTTATTTGAGAAGCTTAAACACATCTAAGGAGCTTAGTTGTCTTGTAGACACAGGCGTACAACTGGGAAAGGGAATCCCCCCTTACTATCAGCAGAATGCGCCGATGTTATCTTGCAGCCACTCTCCCTGCTTCTGAGAATGTCCTTTTCTGTCGTCTCTCCACCTCTACCACTCTTTCTCCAGACATAAACACAGGCTCCCTGATGCTGCAGGGAAAGCCACCTCAGTCTGGCCCTTTTGAATCCTCATGGCTCTGTGAGATGCTACACTGCCACTGTGGTCCAGGCTCCTCCTTTGGCTAGCATGACAGACTCAGAGGAAAGCAGCAGGGAGAGAGGGAGTTGGCAGATCAGAGGTATTACTATCAGGTTTCTGTCTAACTACAGCAAAGACTGGGCCTGAGCCAGAGCTGCCATAGGGCTCTTTATATTCCCAGAGGCACTCATGTGCATTCTGCTTATGAAATAACACACTTGGACTCAGCTATTTTATTTCACGGAAGAAGTTCACAATTATTGCTGACATTTTGTTTTCCATCATCTTCGTAGTGAGTGAGATGAAGGGAAGGATAAGAAAGAGCGGGGGTGGCAGTGTTTCGGTAAAGCAGTTGGATACATCTTTATTTGTTGGAGAGCAGCTTCTCTCAGTTGTGCCATATGTTTTGGATAAAGTAACATATCCCTCATAGATATTTTTACATGTGATCAACAATTAGCCCAAATGTGTTCCTTATTTTCAAACTGCAGTTCCCAAAGCATCAATAAAATTAGCTTAAGACAGAGCAATTCTCAAGTGGTTTGATGTGCTCTTACACACCAGAGTGCTCTGTGATTAGATGTCGTTTTCTCCCTAAGTTTGTCTTTATCACTTTCCCTCCTCATTTTTCACTCGTCTTTTACAACAGCTCGCTCACAGTCTTTGCTCTTTGTTCAGGCTCCATTGTGAGAATATCATGAAAGTTCATAGTCTTTGATCAAGCACACACAGGCCCGCAGAAAACTTCAAACATAGCTGTCAAAGCAGAAGCTTAAACTTTTAGTTCTTAATCTATGATTTATCTAGACTGCTGGTCTTCAGCTGTGTTTCCAGGGCTCATTGGTCAGGCTGTGATGGAGGGTATTATAAACCCTTCTACAGAACTGCTCTATGTCACTTATTATTCAATATCTAACACAGAGCTTCAAGTCATGATGGACTTTGAGTGAGTTTTAATGAAAGATTTCCTGCTTGGTCCCTGCCAGGCCGTCTACCACGCAATATCACCCGCTCCTTAAGTGCTCACTCCTTAAAATTAAGGGCGAGGGAAAAGCTGCAATGCTAAAAACAGAGTATTTTCAAAGGAACGGGACCATATTCAAGGAAAGTAACAGGAGCTGTATCCGACTTTAGACCCCGGCATGGGTCACTGAGAGTAGGACTAGTAAAACCCAGGGAGCCATGTCTCCCCCTCTCTCCTCACCAGTTCAGGCCAGAGATGAGGTGATCCACATGGTGGTGTGTGTGTGTGTGTGTGTGTGTGTGTGTGTGTGTGTGTGTGTGTGTGTGTTTGTACAGAGACAGAAGGAAAGTCAGAAGTCAGACTTTGGTTTTGGTCCAAGACAGGAAAACGCTGAAGTAAGCTCACCCGTCACCTCCCAGACTCCTGGATAAAGCACTGGCCTAATTGTACCTAATGCAGATGTGTGATTTATTCTTTTAGCACCCTTTTAACAGTGCATGTGTGTGAGTATGTGTGTTTAAAAGCCACCACCAGTCTAATGTGGTAGTGTCACTGAGGAAAAGGTCATGTAAGGAGAACTGCACTGAGAATGTAATGATATATCGGGCTTGTTTTCCTGCAGCAGATGTGTGTTTTCTGACAGCTTGTTTTTTTCCCCCATTCCTTGATTTGTGTCAAGAGCTAGCTTAGACTCACCCAATTTATGCTGCACAGACAGAACAGAACAGAACAGAACAGAACAGGACAGCCCCCACAGTCAGAGGAAGGAGTTAGGTCTGTCGAATGATGTCAGTGTTTGGAGAGGATGAGTGTGTTGGTGGTGGGGGGTTAGATGAGTCTAGCGGAGGGGAAGAAAGGAGTATATGTGGGGGAGGTAACACGAGATCCCCCACAGAGATGCTAAACTCCATTACAGACTGAAAGAGAGGGAAGAGGACTCTTTACAAGGATGAAGGAAAAACGTTCCACTTTTAATCTGTGCGCAATCTAAAAATAACCTCCCCTCTCTGTCTACTGCCCACTGGGGCAGGCTTGTTAAAGAGTCTGTCTCCAAAGAGAGAGAGAGTCAAAGTGCTACAGAGGACCAAACAAACATAAGAGTGAAAAGGGACAAGAGGGAGGGATTAAGATGGAAAATGGAGCACTGGTGGGAGGGCAGAGACAGAGAAAGAGCAAAAAAGGCAAAGAAGGAAGAGTTCTGGGACAGATGAATCTTCAATAGAGTGGGAATGAGTTCATGAAGCTTTAGAGACTGCTGAGTGGATCAGGCTCCTGTGTTCTCAACTGTTCCCTCTCACTACGCTAGTCAGCCAGCCAGGCTCAATGCAATACCATTACACACCTATTTGGCCCCAAGGCTTTTGTGAGTCTTGGTGCAGCAATAAAAGCACCTAGTGCTTGGAAATGTGGAATAACAGACGAGCTTTTACAGGGCCCGGTGGCATGGCCCTTCTCTGAGATGTTCACCACACAAGCGGTGAATCACACACAGGACATAGTCACCCATTCTTCAAATGCTTCACTGCTTTCCAGTCTCAGCATTTGACTCACAACTTGCTACTGTACCAGTTCAGCCAGCCACCCTGCCTGATGTGTCATCCTCATCTCTTTTACTCTTATGTTGCTCTTTTTCCCCTCATCCAGGAAAATGAATGGAACAGGTGAGTGGTGGTTTGTTTTCAGTGGGAACTGGGATTTGGGGATTTGCGCCAAAGACTTATGAGAAGGATCTAACAAAGGGGGAACGGGTCCTAAAAATACTAGACACTGTTTTTGGGAAGTTGGGATCCTCCCACGGAAAACTAAAACAATATTTGGTCTAACTCACTAACATCCATCTGCCCAAGGGTAGGAGACTTCTCCAGACTACACACACCCATGGTTTTGTTTTTCTGAACAATTTGGAGCAAATCTGGCACGGTTTCGACCAGGTGGTCAATCCACTGTAGGTCACAACACCCTTCTTCTGACCTATGTTAAAGACTCAGCTCTTTTCATTTCTCATTTCAACATTCTAGCTTAAGCAGGGACTAGTAAAGACATACCGTCATCCTTACTGCTTGCTTATTATACAGTCAGACACTCACACTATGGTTGTCAGCACTCGCATATTGTTCAGATATTTAATCAGATGACATAAAGAGCACAGTTTTGGCTGCCAAGCACACAATCACAGTGGCGCAATTACCAACATAGCTGATGAATGACACACGGGCCCTTTAAGCCCAGAGCAAAGTCACACAAATATAGTGAAGTCACACATGTTATCAGGGGTGACTTTTTACTGCTGTGATGTAATTTTTCCCACTTAAAGCAGGGGCGCTAAGCTCTTACTACCATTATTTTTTTATTTTTTTAACAATGGAACATCAGCTGTGCGTCTGTGGAGAGATTGCATCACCGAGGTTATTCAAGCCTGCTGGAGCAGTAGCAGCTGAAGTCTGAGAGAAAAGAAACACCACAGAACTAGCTAAGCCCCTGACCAGCCAAATGCCATTCATAAATTCCTCCTAGAATATAGCCAAGTGCACAAGACCTGGTTATGTGTGGACTGTTCGACTCGGTAGTCAAGATTGCGCATACACACACACACACACACACACACACACACACATATGCACAGTGCTGTCCTCACATGTTCTCTGCTTGCTCTCACTGCTGCTTTGAAGGAATACCTTGCTCTCTATGATGTAGTCGTCATGGAAAGTAAGGTATTTCCAGTGTAAGAAAAGAGCATGTCCTTGGGTTCATTGTACATTTCTACCATATGTTTTCACTGACACTTCAAAACACCATAACAGAAATGTAGGTTTTTGATTTGTGTGGTCGGTCGATGCTTGTAAATATCAAATCATCTCGCAACTTTACAAATATGTTTCATCATAATTGCCCTCTGCTCCTTTGTCTGTGTGCATGATAGCGATGTTGATAAGGGATGAATCTACCGTCTGGAGATGAAACGCTGATCAAATGGGAACATGTTCATTTGTTATTCTTTTCTTGGAACATCTCCACATAGTTTTCAGTGCATGAACTTTAAATGCATTAGCACGGAAAGGAGGGAGGCTGCATGGTATTTGTGCATTCCCAGGCACATTTGTTCAGATCAAGGCTCTTATGCTGACTGGAGGCTTTTTGCCTGTAAATCCAGTGTTTCCTATTGTGTTGACACATAATGTCTGTGTCCTCTTGTGTACACAGTTCAGCAACTATAACCCTCTACTGACATGTTGAGGTAAGGATATAAAATTGATGTCATTCTTGGTCTTCGATTTAATTTTGTACAAGGTGAAGAGGACATGATATGACAACCATACATTTTTGTTATGTCTATGGTGTGCAATGCTTGCATGCAAAAGCAGGTGTATCTAATGCATGTTCTAAATACATCAGACATAGTCACTCCTCAGTGAGTGGAAACAGAACAGGAAAATAGGACCAAAGACATGTAAGGTAATCACATTTTACATGCGAAACAGCTCTTACTTGCTTCGCATTTCAACAGATTCAAATATATTGTATTTCTGAAATTATAGTTACTATTTCTGGCTGCATCTTTGACCATGGTCAGGGTGTGTTTTTGTGACCAGTGGTCCTCACATGGCCTCTAAAGACCCACTAGATTAATGGCTCTCCTGCTGGCCCAGAGATGCAAGCTGTGCCAACACAAATGGTTGGGCACGCGATGCTGGCATGACAAATTGAAGTGAGGGCGAAAGTTCAAAAGGGAGACCACAGCCCAGACTGGCAGTTTTTCCTGTGGAGCTGTATGAAGGCAGCATTAGGAATACAATGCTGAGCTGAGAGGTCAAAGGCACAGGGTTACAGACCTTAGCTTATCCCTCTGTCTCAACCTTCAAATGGGCTGTGACAGGGTTTCCGATCTCAACAGCCTGGCCAAATGGTTTATTCATCAGAGCTGCTCATGGGTGCAACACTAGCACATTTCGTGCGTACAGGGGTTGACACATAAATTACAGTGTGCTATCCTTACCTCAGCTTGTGCAAATGGAAATGTTTTCATCTGATTGATGTGCGTAGCTCTGAAAGCAAAGAAAGCTGGCAAACTGAACAGTAACACCCTCTATAGCCATTTAATTGAATTCATGTTATTGATTGTGAGTTTACAAGCTGTCCAAAATGTGAATCATCATTATAACTGTGTGCAGTGAAACATATAAACAGTGAAAAAGATAAACAGCCATTCCCAGTTAAAAAAAATTAACTAATTCCATCTTTGACTTTTGTGTATTTTAGTCACTGATTTATCCTAATTTCTGATTTTGGTTTTCATAGTTTTTAGTGACTCATAGTGTCATGTCTCTGATTCAAGCACTGGCCATCGTCAGCACAATAGTTCGGTGTTTGTTTAATCCTTTCCAAGTGCTGATTTTGTGACAGCCTGATATGGCATCACATTCTTGTAGTTTTACCTCCTGTGGTTTAAAGTCAATTGGCTAAGTCAAAGTAGAAAAACAGAGCCTGTAAATCATTACTCACTCTCAGATTAGATTTTCCTGAAATGCATGTGCATGGAGCATTATGCTCACACACATACATTTGTGGGCATGAATGCTTGCGTGCGTTTGAAGGTCAAGAGGGGATCGTTGGTGGTTGTTTATGCAGACAGTGTGAGGAAGCAGAGTGACTGTGAGAACCTGAGTCTTGAACACTCTGGGTTTCTTGTCTTTCTCAGTCACCGAGAAGTAAAGCGTTTGAGCAGATCTAGATGATCAGCAGCTGTAAAAATAGGAAGGAGAGGGAAAGTATGATTCATGTGATGGAGAACAGCATTACTCCAGCTTGCTTATACTATTTTGCTGCACCTTGAAGAGTATCTAAATGAAGTGCCCAAGTCAGGCCTTATCAGCCAGCTCACAGATAGGGAGCGTAGAAAAGACCAGTTTGATAAGGGGACAGCTGTGATTTAAGACATGTTGATAAAACTACAATTAGTGATTTGCCTTTGTCCTAGTGATTTGTTTTTTTGTTTTTCTAGCAGTGTGTTTAAACTTAGCAAAGGCTTGTGTCAGAAGAAATTTTGCATTGGTGTAGCATCGTCTCATGGACTTTGAATAAATCACTCTCATTCATCGTACATACCGTCAAAAAAGTACACATATCACTGGAGGAAAGAAGTTGTGTTATCTTTGTCAATTTTACATAAATACTCTATTAAGTGCTCCTGAACTGGTATATTTTCCATAAGACATGGGTTGAGAAAAATATTCCAAAGTACACAGTATTCTCTTTGGGTCGCTCTTTGGCTTGGCCCAGCTGCTGCCTCACACACAGGCATGTGAAGCCAGAGAGGTTGGGCATCGTTGAAGCACAGAAGCCACTTTCTCTATCCCAGCCTCCAGCACTGGTCTCCAGTGAGCCTGAGCAGGTCTGAGGGGAACAACGTGAGCTCTGCCAGGGGCTTTGGTTTGTTCCTCAGCCTGCAGTCAGCCGTTGACCTATAATAAGGCCTCCTGTTCAACATGGCAAAGGCAATGGAGAGTGTGGAAAAGAATTTGCAGTAGTCCAGGTTGACTGAGGTTGTTGATCAACCAGAGATTAGTCCTGTAAACACAGGTTTGGTTCCGTTAGATAAACTGCAATGCCTTGATAGAGCTCAATCAGTAATAGCAATGTTGTTTCTGACAGACTGTAGTTATTCAGTCTCAGAAGGAGTTTAGTATTTTGATGTACCTCTCATCCGTGCAGGTGTTGACTGAGCCAATTGAGCAGGATACTGCAGAGGTCTATCGTTCCAGATGAATGAGTGGTGGTGCTTTCTACGCTGGTCGGACCCAACCGTGATCCTGCTGAATCAGTGGATATGTTGTCTCAATAGTGCTGTCTTGTCCAGCATGGATTGGATCAATACTGGTGTTGTGCAGTGTTGGGACAGCAGGGACTGGATCAGTACTGGTTCTGTTCCAGCCACCATGGGTCAGTGCTACACACTCTCTGTGGCTGAACTGTGGCAGTATGAATGGCTTCTTGCAGGGGCCGTACAGAGCGTCATTCTTCTCACCCTCATCTGAGGCTGACATCCGAGGGGGAAGCCCAGGGAGCCGGCAGGCTAAATGTTTTTCTATCCCCCTGGTAGGAATGGACGTATCGGGTGCTGTTTTAATGCGTTTAAAGTAGAAAAACAAGGCAGTGTCCAATGACCGAAGGTAGAAACGACAAGGACAGTAGTGAAAACAGACTGTGGCTCAGGTCAGTTGCACTCCCCTTGTAATATACAGGGAGAAAAGCAAAAACATCCAGTCCAGTGACAGACTCATCATTAAAGCTCTGGGTTTGTTTGTCTTAAGAGTTATTTGCCCACTTTGCCATTTCCCCAAGAATCTTAAATACCCCTGCCCCCTTGGCCCTCACTGGGTCCCTGCTTAAATAGTCCAACTCAATGGGAGTCAACTATCCCCAAGCTCCTGTCCTCCCCACTGTTGCCAGGTCTAGATGGGACAAAGTGAGCATTCCAGGAATAGCAACACAACTCCAACACCCAAACCCATCGGCTGCTCTCCCCTTCAGGAACGATTTTTTTTTTTTTTTTTTTTTTTACCCTGTACTCTGCACCTCTAACTGTGACTGTGAGGGTTCCCATCCAGTCACACTGACAGACTTTTCACAGGAAACTACTAGACTCATTTACCAATGAAGCATCTCTATAACTCTTCTGCCCAGCTCGAAGTTGTCCTTTTATCTATGACCCTTGCTCCTCCCTTTCCCCTCTTATGTAACTAGACAGATGCCAGAGGTGTGGCTGTGCTGGGCAGACAGATACCACAGAAATACTTAAGCCTAGCACGTTACACCTCCAGTCTGGGGGCAGAGGTGACACAGCTTGTCTGTCAAGTACCAGTGAAAAGAGGGAATGAGTGTCCAGTTGATCTCAATTCCTTAGAGGGAGGAATATTTGTGAATTTTAAAATTAAGCCATCCTGAGGCTGGTAGGGGAGAAGCAGGGAGGAGCATTGGGGAGAGGATGAATAGGGTCCTGTGCTCGGCCCCTGGGTGGACTGAACCCCTCTGTTTGCGCTTTTTTCGGCCTTGGCACACAGGGCTGCCTGTGAGGAGTGGGTCGGAAGCAGGAAGTGGTTGTGTAAGGCGATCTGCAGATGCAGCACAGAGCCCCTTTTCAACAGCAGACCCCTCGGTCCCGTGCTGCACAGCGACACATCAGGTAGTCCTCCTGCTGCGCCACAGCAAGACACAGGACACACCCACATGGGACCAATAGGCAGCAAGAGGGGAGAGATGAGAGGAAAAGATAAAATAGGGGACAGTAAGAGGAGGAACAAAAAAATGGGAATGATGCAGAAAGGGGATGGGGTACAAGTCAAGAGCACAGTAACAGTGTGGGCTTCTGCTACTCTAGTCACAGATCAGACAGGGAAAGATGTCTACCAGAGTGCTGCTGTGGTATCTGCCAAAATTTGACATGGATAGACAATAATGTAAATGGTTATCCATAAAATGTTCTATTATTACTAATCTAGCAACGATAAAAATGAATGAATGAAATTGGAAATGGAAGATTAAGCTACAGGTGTGCAGCAGGTTCACTTCTCTGTGGCACATGTGGAGGAACCTGTTGGACTGTGTCTGTTGCAGAAAGGCTGTAGTTCCCATACCGGATCGGAAGTAGATTGGCAGTCAGCAGTTAAAGCCCCAGGAGCTGGAATCTGTCTCCTCTCTGCTTGACTTCCTTTCCTCTTCCTCATATCTCCCCTCCCTCCCTCTACCCATCGTGACTTTTGGATTTCCCAGGCGACCTAATTGCTGTAGGTGAATTACTGAACTCTGTTATATCTGATTTCAGATCCTGTAACTGCCCAAGGTCATCGTTCCCCCCACTCAGTATTTATAGCTTAGTTTTCGCAGCTGCAAATAAAAAGGGCCTCACTCACAAAGGTGGCTCACTGACAAAGCACTTAGTTTAAACACTGAGCAGGAATTCGAGGCACTCCAACTAGTCCATCACTTTCCCTTCATTTTGCTTTAATTGTCTTGGCTATTTCCAAACCATTACCATAAAGTGGTTTTGAGCAGGATGCATACCACCTCGTCTCCCTGCAGTGCTAAATAAACAAACGCAGTAAAAGCATGAAGTTAGAGTCCTGGTGAAATATCACTAAATGACAGCTCATCTGAGCTTCATTTGGTATGAATGAGGCTTTTGTTCGACAAGGATTCATTGTTATTGTTTCCAAGCACTACTTTGGGTGCAACTAAGCTGCTCAAGTGGACCGAAGTGTTGGGGCCCCAAAATAGAAACGATTATTAAATGGTGTTTGTTCGGGCAGGGCACCCTTTGTGTGTGAGTGCCCATCCATGCCTTCAGCAGTAGTTTGACTGCACTGGAGTAATGCAGAATGTATTACTGAAACAGAGTTTGTGGTTCGTATTATTGTGACGTAGATTAAAATGTGATTAAGTGATCTGGTTGAATCAATGTCTCTGGCAAATCGTTTAGCTCCAGTGAGCCTTTGAAGGTCTGCACAGGCCAGGGAAAGTTTTGAGAACCCAGACACAACAGAGAGGAATATGGACACACAGACAGAATCCAGCTCACTGTCACACCATAACGCTAATAAAACCAAACAGATGAAAGGCATGCTTCTCTGCCACCAAAGCCCTGCTGTTTTGTGACTATGTATATTTTTGAATACCATGTCATGCGTTGACACGGGCTACTTAGGAAAGCCTGAGTCGTAATTAGGTCATTTGGACATTTCCTTGGACTATTTAAAGAGAGGCAGGCAGGGTGAATTTGGAAAATGTTGGTACTGACTCACACACACTGTCCCTGGAATTCCCTCTTTACCATTGGCCAGGGGACTACTGATTTTGGCCTTGGTGCAAATTGGACTGAGGAATAAAAAAGGGAGAGAAAAATATTACTCAATGTCTTTTTTCTTTGCTACCCTTTCCACCCTTCTCTTACCATACGTACTGGAATAGTGCTGGAGAAAGAAACTTCTCAGCTTCGCCCCAAAACACTTAACTCCAAATAACCCTCCTCATGATCTTATTCTTTGAGTTAGCTGTGTTGCTTCTAGCATTAGGCATGACTGTCAATCACGCGCTTCCTCCACTAACATTCATCCTAAATCTTCTACAAATGTTTTTGTTTCCTCTCAGCACCATCCCCCACCTGCCCCTCAGGTCCTGTGACCTAATGCCAAATTGAAGAGATTTGCTTTCATGTGCATGTGGGTTGGAGAAAGAAACGAAGACAGCAAGAAAGAAAGACTGAAAGAACAAAGTAAAGAGGCAGAATGGGGCATTTGGCTCTGTGGTTTGCAGGAGAGAAAATTAAGAAGATGGAAGTTTACTGACGAACAACTGGTTTTCAGGCTTTATTCTTTTCTTCATCCCACCATCTTGGTTTATTTTTCAGCTGTTTCTCTCAGCATATATCACATATTACCTAGTGCCAAGTGTATAGGAAATGAATCACTTCCTGTCACGAGTCTGCTCTGCCTTTCAGTTAAATGTCTGTCTTCCAGCCCGTGACCCCAATAGGACAGCATTAACTTTGACTGAAGCACTTTGATTCATCGACTGGGGCCCAGAAAAGTAACATTATATATACAACTCTATAAAATTCCACTACCAAACTGCATGTCGGTCACACAATGAAAACTGAATGCATGAAAGCACTTGCACACTCACAGAGATGCCCAATTGAGTGTGCAAATGCACTCACACGCACTCACGTAAAACCTGAAACGCTCTCTTTCTCTCATAATTGCAAACATGAATTTAGACCAAAGGTTCATTCACAAATAGTGCTTTTGAATATCCAATGTTTCATGTGAATTATCTTGTTTCATTTGGCATTGATATGTGGTGCACTTTTGTAGCCTACTTTCCCAAGGTTTAAGGAAAACCCCTTTCACGGTCACATGTTGGAACTTGAGTGTCTGTCTTCTTGAAATATATGCAAAGAAAGCTCCCTCTAAGTCATACAAGCAAAGGTCTTACCTGAAGGTGAAAGGTTATGAGTGTGGCCTGCAGGTACATTTTGACCAAACAAACTTTAGTCTGACATCTTCTGATGGATTTCTGCTACTCCCATGCTGTCCAAATCACACTTAATAATTCTTCTCAAATGCCATTCCAGAGGCAAAGAACTTATGGCTCTTTTTCTTATATATTTATCATTAAAAGACACACACAATGTGATAGTGTGGAGACTCATCAGTCCTAAAGCACTCAGAATCACAACTGCATATATAACAAACAAAATAACCCAGGATGTTACACTTATTTTTACAAGATCAAACTTAATATGGTCTGTACTATACTTGTAACTCAGTCATATCACAAGAACTCATGAAATGCTTCAAATTCCAGATGCTGGTAGGTGTGCATTTAGTTCTTTTGCAGGAGAATATAGAATTTCCTGACTGCTCAAAACATTAGCTCTTACTGTGAAGCACCAGCTTTATGCCGCCTGTGAAAATCATTATCGAGCTTTTGTGACACATCACCCTTGGTTATGCTGTACAAATAGGAGCGTGTGTATTGCTGAATAAGTGTTTTGCCATTTAGGCATTACGTATGAGGTTAAAAGAGCTTCTGTCAAAACATGTGGCATGTGACATTTGCACACAGTTAACTACAGCCTTGCCTGCCTGTGCATGCATGTCTTAGGTGAGTTTGTTCATTGATTCATGGGAGGGTGACGGGTCAGTAAGAAAATTGCTGAGTCCCCTGAGGCCACTGACACTCTGGTTGTAACTCTGCCTCTGCAGGCCCTTTCTCTTCTCTGGACTTTCACCTACAGTGGGGCAAAAAAGTATTTAGTCAGCCACCAATTGTGTAAGTTCTCCCACTTAAAAAGATGAGAGAGGCCTGTAATTTTCATCATAGGTACACTTCAACTATGAGAGACAAAATGAGAAAAATCCAGAAAGTATTTTTAAAATAAGTATTTGGTCAATAACAAAAGTTCATCTCAATACTTTGTTATATACCCTTTGTTGGCAATGACAGAGGTCAAACGTTTTCTGTAAGTCTTCACAAAGTTTTCACACACTGTTGCTGGTATTTTGGCCCATTCCTCCATGCAGATCTCCTCTAGAGCAGTGATGTTTTGGGGCTGTTGCTCAGACTTTCAACTCCCTCCCAAAAATTTTCTATGGGGTTGAGATCTGGGGACTGGCTAGGCCACTCCAGGACCTTGAAATGCTTCTTACGAAGCCACTCCTTCGTTGCCGGTGTGTTTGGGATCATTGTCATGCTGAAAGACCCAGCCACGTTTCATCTTCAATGCCCTTGCTGATGGAAGGAGATTTTCACGATACATGGCCCCATTCATTCTTTCCTTTACACGGATCAGTCGTCCTGGTCCCTTTGCAGAAAAACAGCCCCAAAGCATGATGTTTCCACCCCCATGCTTCACAGTAGGTATGGTGTTCTTTGGATGCAACTCAGCATTCTTTCTCCTCCAAACACGACAAGTTGAGTTTTTACCAAAAAGTTCTGTTTTGGTTTCATCTGACCATATGACATTCTCCCAATCCTCTTCTGGATCATCCAAATGCTCTCTAGCAAACTTCAGACGGGCCTGGACATGTACTGGCTTAAGCAGGGGGACACGTCTGGCACTGCAGGATTTGAGTCCCTGGCGGCGTAGTGTGTTACTGATGGTAGCCTTTGTTACTTTGGTCCCAGCTCTCTGCAGGTCATTCACTAGGTCCCCCCCATGTGGTTCTGGGATTTTTGCTCACCGTTCTTGTGATCATTTTGACCCCACGGGGTGAGATCTTGCGTGGAGCCCCAGATCGAGGGAGATTATCAGTGGTCTTGTATGTCTTCCATTTTCTAATAATTGCTCCCACAGTTGATTTCTTCACACCAAGCTGCTTACCTATTGCAGATTCAGTCTTCCCAGCCTGGTGCAGGTCTACAATTTTGTTTCTGGTGTCCTTTGACAGCTCTTTGGTCTTGGCCATAGAGGAGTTTGGAGTGTGACTGTTTGAGGTTGTGGACAGGTGTCTTTTATACTGATAACGAGTTCAAACAGGTGCCATTAATACAGGTAACGAGTGGAGGACAGAGGAGCCTCTTAAAGAAGAAGTTACAGGTCTGTGAGAGCCAGAAATCTTGCTTGTTTGTAGGTGACCAAATACTTATTTTACCGAGGAATTTACCAATTAATTCATTAAAAATCCTACAATGTGATATCCTGGATTCTTTCCCCCCATTCTGTCTTTCATAGTTGAAGTGTACCTATGATGAAAATTACAGGCCTGTCTCATCTTTTTAAGTGGGAGAACTTGGACAATTGGTGGCTGACTAAATACTTTTTTGCCCCACTGTATGTGGTAGTGGGCCCATATGCCTCTTACTGCCTCTAGCTGCTTTGTGGTAGCGGATATGTTAATGTCAATGGAGCTAAACATGCAGTTCCTACATAAATAAAAGGCTTTCTCTGTAATACGTCCCTGAATTATCATCGATCAATGGGAGCCTGTTAAGTAATGCTTGTAGAAACTACTGAATGACTGGACAACTGTGGAGCTACAAAAATGTTATTTATATCAGATAAATACCAAATTACATGCTGTTTAGGGTCATTTGTGTTAGTGTGGGTGAGCTGCTTCCATCCGCCTGTGGATTTGCACACGTTTGGTTTTGTCAGTATAAAGCTGAAAGAATGAAGATGAGAGGGGGTCCAGCCTGTGTTTTCATTCCATATCTGGAGGAGCTGAATGGCAATATTTGAATTGGGAGAGTATGGAGGGTTTTTTTCAGTTTTATTTCTTTGCTTTTCTCTGCTGGTCAGGTTCTCTGTAGAATTTTAAAACACAATTAAAACTAAAGATTTATTATTTCCTTGTAGTGATTGGCAGAAACCGTTGAAGTCAAGACTGCCATATTTCATCCTTCACCTCATGTTTATGTTTGTGGGGGGTCCATCCACCACATCCAGATTCAACATTTCTCACCCACTTTTAACCAGCTGAGGGTTCATGGTGTCTCTTAAGGCGTGTGGTTTGGTAAAGAAAATATTAATTGAGTGTCCCTTACCTTCTAAACATCTAAATACAAACTGTCTCACAGTTAGATATTCACCCAATAAAATGGTGGAGCTTAGCTTCAGACACAACTATGATAATTAAGTTTGAGGTTACCGTGGGCTGTCATTAATTAATTCCTGTCCCATTCCATCTCAAAGTGTCCTTTCCATTTAATAAAACTTTGCTGATTTTGAGAGGCAACCAAATACTTTGGCCCGGGCAGAAGAAGGGACAAGCAAATATTGATACGCTGAAAAAAGGAATGCGAGAGGAATAAAAGCCAAAAGAAGGATTATGTCCATTAAGGATAAGGTTATCGTGGTTATAAGCGCGAGTCAGAAAATTTTGTCCAGCTTGCCCTTTCACTAATATCCTGTTTTACTCAATCAAGTTTTAAAGTCTGTCACACACTTTATGTGTTTTCTGCACAGCCACACAAGTACTGTTCCATTGACATGCAGAAATGAGGGAAATTGTGTCAAAAAGAGGAAAAAATAACCTTTAAACAAAGATTCCATCATGTTTGTGGAATGCTGTGGTTAGCAATATGGAAACAGAATCAGGCCAGAATCCAGTGGTTAGAAAAAAAATAAATAAAGAAAAAACTCGTCTGAGAAAGAGGAAAAACTTGGGAGGGGGTAAGGGGAGCCTCTGGAATTACACACCAAACCCCCCTTAGACACACACACACATGCACACAGACACATACTGAGACAGTCAGACACACAGACACACAGACTCACACACCACACACATGTACTCCTTCCATCTTCCCCACTGAGCAGCTAACCGCATTGGGTTAAGGGTGGGGTTAGGGCTGGTGGAGGTAGGGAGGCACGAGTATAACAAGCCTCCTTCAGTTCTGTGCTCACTGTTTCATTTGAAGTTCTCAAGCGTTGGTTTCTCTGGCATCTTTCAAATATTCTGAGGGCCTCTGACAAAACGTCACCAGTATGGAGGGAGACAGATGACTCATTAATTATTCTCTGTAAATCATAAATTGAGAAATTAAGTTTGTAAACCACTGACAGACCTCGGCTGTTCACACTTCTACATCCAGAGCTTTTGTATTAATAACTGTGCGGTGGTATAGTTGTGACAGCATGTTGGGCTCTCCTCACATCGCTGACATATCTCTCCTCCTGCCTTTGAATGGACATATGCGCAGAGAGCTTAAAGGCAAATTGCTTGCATAATGGATGTTTCCAAAAATACAGAGGAGTAGGCAGGCACGCTGGCTGGGGTTTTGGCAGCACGCCCCGGCATGGGCCTGGGCCAGCCGTTCTCACTGCGCATTCCCTTCGCTGGACCAGTCATGCTGGGAGAGGTGTGAGGAGAGCAGTCAGACAGCTTTTATTCTGCCACCTGATCCTCCCCCCCTGCATCCCTTTGATAACACACCCTACTGGACTGCATAGCATGCTTAACATCCCCCATTCAATTCCTGACACTCAGCCCTTTGTATGATTTTACCACTCTTTAATGGCCTTCCCTGCTACTCTTGTCAAGATTACTCCTCTCCTCTCCTCTCCTCTCCTCTCCTCTCCTCTCCTCTCCTCTCCTCTCCTCTCCTCTCCTCTCCTCTCCTCTCCTCTCTACCACCTCTGATCTCATCATCCCTCATCTTCATCTGTCTCCCCTCTCTCAGTGGTCTTTGAAACTACTATGTGGTAATATTTCAGTGAGCGAGCATCTGGAAAAACTGAACAATTTGGGAAATTCCAACTAATGCCAGTTATTGATTTACATTATTATAAAGGGAGCCATTGTTTGTACAAGTGGATTGCTCAGCCTGCTGCTGCCCTTCTCTTGGCTCTAATGATGCTTTGTGTCTCTGGAGAGTCATTGTCTTCAGGATCTGACTGTTTTGTGCGGTATCTTACGCAAATGTTAAATTGCTGCACTCTTAATAACGCCTATCGTGGTAGCTATGGTCTGCTTTTACCATTTATTTTAGCCACCTTTGGGTGCTCTCCTGTTACAGAACACACATCACCAGAAATGTTGAATTGCTCAGAAGAAAGAGACGCTGAGCCTGTAGTCTTTTAAGTTAATTTAGTTTTTTGAGATATGGAGCTTACTGGGGGCTTTGGCCTCTTGGAAAATAGAAATTGCAAAAGCAATTACGAGCTTAAAGCACTGATGTGATGAGTCGACAGAGATTTTCACAGTGCTACCAGCATATTTTCACTCAAGCCGACACTACATACATCCTGCACCAAAATGACAGGAAAAAAACTTTCAGGAAATTGAGTTTTCATTCAAGTGCCTTTTACGCACTCCATCAACTCCGACAGAAACCAGTACATGCTCTTGTAAGTAATGAAAAAAAGTCAAGTTTCACCAGTTTTGTTCTAGTTATGCGCTTGCACACACACTAAAACACACATGCACCTATACCACAAACACACCAGTTCTTCAACACTCAGCAGTCTCAGGCATCAGGGTGGTGTTGTGGTGAAGCTATATGGGGCGCCGCTGCTTGAGAAACTTGGTGATTTGACAGGCGGCCTAAAGAACACACACACACACACACACATAGCCTTAATTGACTTGTAAAACTCCACTAAAACACACTTTTATGGAACAAATTTTAGACCAGTCACATAGGATTTGATATCACTTGTGCCCAGCTTGCAATTCTGTCACCACCACACTGTCTTTATATGCAGTCCAAGAGCAATTTATACATTTCAAGATAAAACTGAATCAGCCGTTCTAAAGACGCCACCAAATTGGCAGATTGATATGCATAAAGTCTGTGTGTGAAGTAATTCTGGCTTGTGTGGAGCAGATTGTAGCAAGTGAGATATTGAGCTGCTCGGGGCTGTAGGGGCAGTGGACA
The DNA here is from genome assembly GCF_042242105.1 of Pempheris klunzingeri. Classification (NCBI taxonomy): domain Eukaryota; kingdom Metazoa; phylum Chordata; class Actinopteri; order Acropomatiformes; family Pempheridae; genus Pempheris; species Pempheris klunzingeri. The sequence goes on along the minus strand of NC_092016.1, from coordinate 16,895,699 downwards.
AGGCATTTGTTACAGTATAAATGAGCCGTTACTCTTTGTAAACTGACAGCTGAGGCTTTGGTGCTACTTCTGTAAGGCCCTTGTGATCCTCATACTGCTCTTTTTGTTACTCGAGGCATTCCTCCTCATCCCCAAACCTCAGCGGATGGTCTGGGCAAATACAATTGGGTCTATGATTGTGACTGTTGACTCTGCGGAGCTGGATCAAGCACTTCCTGGTGGAGATGCTGGCAGGGCTATTCACACCAGTTTCCCCAACCGGTGGCAGAGATAGCTGCAGACACTCTGGCTTTCAGATGCTATGGAGCTGTAGAGGGGATGTGATTTTTCACAACCAGGCCTAAACTCTGCCAGGTCTCAGCCTCAAGCCTCCCTCTCAACCTGCTAAATACCTCTGGGAGGTTTACCAGAGGATGAGACAAGGAAACACATGGCAGAGAGTGATCCCTCTGGGTAAAGGTGGAGGGTCATATCTCACTGTCCCATTTGTCAGGTGGTATCTGGACATTTGGGGCTACTGGTCTGTGGACATAAACATAGCCCTCAAGTCGCAATGCTAGCCCAAGGCCAAGCCATCTTATCTGATTTCTGCATCCCCAGGTCCTGTCCTCCTCTCTCTGCCTGTGTGAGGGCCTTGCTTTTGTAAAATGAATAAATGTACTCTTTGGGACCACATGTCTGCAGCAGGCCGCCCTAAAGCCTCTGCAATCCACACCTCTGGGGCTGTGAGCTCTCATTTACACTGTAAAACAGTCAACACACGATGCAGACTTTTGACTTATACCATTAATAAAGCAAACTAAGACATTTTCCTAAGAAATACTGTGCTTTTAATTGTGAACAGGACTATGTTTCATCATGATTGTAGGTGGTTTGGTTATTTTACAAGGGTTCACAAAGAATTCATTTGTGCTCCATCTGTCATCGTCTTCCTGATAATCAGCACTAATGTTGTGGCAAACAATCTTATCATAATCCCAATGCAGATAGGATCTCTACGAAAGGAATCTAGGTGTGTTGCAGAAAAAAGTGCATCTTTTTCTTTGTCTCCATGGAGCTGTAAGTTTTTAAGAGAACTTAATCAGTTACCAGAGGTGCTACAATTCATATTCAGTACACCTTCCTGAGAGTGGATGTTTCATAAAAAACTTGACTTTGGGTCCTCACCTCACACTGTGGTGATAATCTTGCAAACAAAAAGAAAACTTCTGTGACTATTTTGCTCCCTGGTGGTGCTTAAGCAACAGGAAAAAAATGTATATGGTTGGAGAACACCATTCTTAATTATTAATTCAGTGCATTACCAGAAGCTTGCTGATAAAGGATAAGAACCTTGAGTGATAGAGAGGCATCCAGGAAATTAATGCAAACATCTAATGCTGATCTTAAAATGATTCATAGAGGGCCAAAATCTCCTGATAGACTGATGATAATGGAGTTTTGGTACATACTCGAATATATTTCCTTCTTCAACTCAAAAAAGGACATTGGCATTAAGTATAATTCGTTTTATACACAAATTTGAGATGTCAGAATTATGAAATTTGTTGCACTCTGGTGGTAAATGTGGACATATAGTTTTAATATTTTGGCTGCTTTCCCCAAACTGGTGTAAAAAATGTATGGTTAGAGAAGCAATGCATCCAGCTGTAGCTGTGTTTGATGATCTGCTGGGTAGTCAGCCACCTGATGGAGAGGCCCAGTGCAAAGCTTACATGTCCACATTCATACAGCTGTATTTGAATGTAGTTTAATGTATGTAATGTAATGTAATGTAAAGTATGTAATGTGTTTAGTTTTAGTCACTCCTTCCAGGTTCAGGCCCTCCCAAGAAAACCATAAGAGCACCCCAAAAACTGTCAGGAATGTGTCTTGCTCAAAGACACTTCAGCAGGATGAATAGTATCCAAAACAAAGCTTGAATCCAAATCCTCTTGCCAAATTGTACTCTCTCCAGTCCATAGGCCACCCCCAACGCTGGCTTTGGTAATAGCCAGGGGAAGCAGACAACAAGGTGGGATGGAAGTTTGGTTACCAGGCCTAGAAATATGGTGCAAACTCCAAGTTTCATCTGGTCTGACCTCAAAAGAAGCAGAAGCAGTGGAGGGCCAAAGTAAACTGGGACCTGAGAAGCTGTGTCTGAGATGCCTGAGGAAAGGCAACAAACGTCAGTGTGCCCACAGTTCTCACTGTCTAATGGCTGACTGACTAATCCCTGATATTCCTCCATGATCTAAACCTGCAGCCCTCTGTAGCAATAGAACACTGTGGCATTGTGTCCCTGCTCTTAAGGAGTCTGTGATTCATTTACTGGCAGTGCTTTTTGGATCCATGTACTGTATTTTTCTCATCCTCAGTACTGTAGTGAGCTCCATCATTGCAAGACCAAACTGGTTTCTTTGTGTGATTGTTTATGTAGAGGGTTTTGACTGTGATACTTGTACAGCCATCAATTCACTGTTGTAAAAGCAGGAATCCAACACGCAGATGAAACTTGTTACTTGTTGTTGTATTTACTTGTTTGAAATGTCTCTTTATTGTTGTCTGTAATAAAGAATTTAAGTGTTAGTAGTATCTCCAAGACTTGGAGTATGAGTTTGGCAGTATTTTGGAATTCCCTGTTGACTATACTGGCTCTTTGTGCAGTGACAGTGCTACTGTGAAATGCTGCAATAGTGCTCTCTACTGGTAGAAACTAGGAATATTGCAATTGCACTCACACACATTTAAAATTGTATCTGCATATATAATGTCATAATAATAATAACAATAATTTTTTTTCCCATTTTCAATGTGTTTTTTTAAAAACTTATTTTAGAGATAAATAATTCTTTCATGATTGGTGTTTAATTCTTTGCTCGTGTGTTAAATCACTTACATTATTATTTTTTAATTAAACAGTAAAAGCATGTCATCTGATCCTCTCTGTTCTCTTTTCCTCTCAGGTCTGCTTTGCTCTGGTGCCAGATCAGCGGTTCATAATGGAAGTGCAGAGATGAGCCTTCAGCAAGCAGCCCTGTCCCTGCAGTTCCTGCCACTGGACGATTACTGATTCATACTACCCAGAAGACAATGCCCCTGTCTCCCAGATAGCACTTCTGAGGACCAGGCCTTCACAGCACGCATTGTGCACCATGGCAGGAGAGACTCAGCGAATGCATGCTGTCAAAGAGCTGGACGCTGAGTCCAAACTGCAGGATGAGGGGACGACGTTGGAACAGCAGAGAGACAAAACCACAAAAGAGTCTTCAGAGCACTTTTCAAGCACAGGCACTGAGGCCAAAGCCAGCAGCAGAGGGCCCAAAGCTGAAAAAGTAGAGAAGCAAAGGGACTGTCCTCAGCAGCGTGAGGCTGTCATACGGCCTCAGCAGACAGGGAAGATTGATTTCAGGTCACTCCAGAACCAATCAAAATTTGCCACTGACAGGACTTGGTCGAGTGGTAAAGGCAGCCCCCAGTCCCCAAGTGGAAAAGGCCGCAGCCGAGAGAAGGGAAAGCGGTCGGGAAAGACAGAGCGTGGCAACCCACAGCAGCTGTACAGACTTAGCATCACAAATCCACGCTCCAACCCCACCATTGGTATTGCCTACCCACAGCAGAAGGTTTCGCCACCCAAGAAGTTGGAGACCAGCCGTGGCCCAGTCTCGGGCAGCTACAGATTCCACGTCCCCAGTATACCAGAGAGAGAAGCCGAACTACAGCAAGAAGAAGTCAACTATAGCCGCTGCTTCCAGGAGACCTCCTCTAACCTTACCTCCCCAAGCTATACCTCACAGGCACTGACTTCCTCAAGTGGAACGTCATCCCACCCACATCCACCCCTGTCACAGCAGCAGCAGCCTGCCTCAATGGAGAACAACAGCGCACACTCCGGCAGCCAGCTGATCCTGGTTGACTATCAGCTGAGTGGCTCTAATACATGGCAGTCTCCTGAAAGAACTTTCAATGGTGCTAACTACGGGGTTTCATCACAAAAATCCACTGCCCTCACTGAAGCTAATAAGGCAACCGCCTTTGTGCCTGGTGCATTCCAATATGGATATCATTTTCTGGAGGAATCAGCCTCTGACTCTTTTCCCTGTGAACAGATCCCCCAATCCCAAGACTTTACAGACTCCTCCCTAGGTTCTGTTCATGTCACCCACAACTCTTTTTCCTTTACTCCTGGTGAAGGGCAGAACATTGCTCAGAACAGCACTCAGTTCGGTAATGAACAGCAGCCAGAGGATAGAGGCTCTTATCCTCAACCCCCACAGTCGCAGTTTATTCAAGGGGTGGCATCCTCCATCCAGTGTCCAAGGAATCTGAGTGAAGACTCAGCGAGCAGTGACAGCTCTGGCTCCAGCTCACAGCAGTCAGAGCAAGGGAAGACTGCCCTGCCTGAGAGCACAGACACTATTGGACAGGCAGACAGTAGAGATGCAGCCATCACCTCGGGGATTAAGAGGAACTGTCACCCCAAAGACACAGCTGCCAACCAAAGAACACTCATTCAGGGAAGTGTGCACCATGCAAGAAATATTTCACAAGGTCCAGGTTCCCAAATGCACTTTCCCAGCAAAACATTTAACAACCCACCAGTCAGTAACATTCACACAGGCTCAATGCCCTTTGATAAAAACATCAATAGCAAGGTTCTAAATAGGTTACCACACTCATGGGAGGGGCCTAATAAGACATATTCACCAGCTGATCAAAACACAATGCAGTATTCTGATATGAATGACAAGTTTCAGTTTCAGAACAAGCCAGCACTTGAACAAAGGCCAAATTCATCTAAAAATAGCAGAATGTCTTGGCAGCAGATTCGGCCAACTTCTGCCTTGCCGAACCAAAACAGAATCGAGTTATCTAGGCAAATGAGCAATCAAAAGTTGGCTTACATGGTTTCCCCCTCTGACTGGCAGGATGATAGCAAATCACATAAACATAGCTCCCAGAAAAACCCCAGCTCATTTCTGAACAGCAGAACTAGTGATGGGTTTTCAAACCAAAGACAAGAGACTGTTAAACACAGCAGTAATGCAGTCTCAACTTTTAAAGTAGAGATGAGCCACGCACAAGTATGTGAATCCAAAAACAAGGCGGTATATTTTGGACTAAACCAGTCTCTTCCAGGAGCACCATCAAGAAACTATAGCTATCCTCCATTACAGGTCCCACCTATGGGACTTATGATGGTGTCACCCTATGAATCTCCTTTACCTTCACCAGTTCATAACCCGGCGTCTAGTAGTACCTGCTCTTCCCTCTCCCCAGCATCCACCAGTCCTGTTAACATCAGTTCAGAGGACAGTCAGATGTCAAAGTCAGCAACCCCTCACACGTTTTATCACCAGCCCCAAGTCAAAACGCAGTTACCTTCAGACCACCTGAGCTCTCACCCTCACCAGTTTCATTCTGATGCTCCACGAAACCTTCCTTATGCACCAGACAGAGCCAAAGATGATATGATGAATTACTTGCAGAACAGCACACATCCAAAGACTACTATGGATGGTAGCAAAGGTTACATGGACAGTTTTGGGGTGGAACATCACCAGCCTCCGCCGCCGTACTCTGCACATCAGCTGTTAGCGACCTCATTAGCCACAGCAAATCTTGACCAGTTAGATGTGCTTCTGACTTGCAAGCAGTGTGATCAGAATTTCAACAACCTGGCTTCATTTCTAGGCCATAAGCAATACTGTGCTCAGCATACGTTTGTACAAAATGACATCAAAGACATATCAAAGATGGAGGACAGCAGAAAGTTTCATGCAGAATCATCAAAGACCGTGACAACTGTGTCAAATGTTTCAATGTCAAGGTGCCCGTCTGACCTTCACCTATCTCTTTTAGGCCTCAATAAAAATGGAGAACTGATATCTGACAGTGAAACAAAGGGAGACAATAAAGATGATCCAATGAAACTCAGCTTGTTCTCTGGTCCTGGTAACCTCCCTGTCCCTCTCCCTGAGCTGGAAATGGAGGATCCCAAATTAGACAGTCTAATCACAGAAGCCTTGAACGGACTGGGATATCAATCAGACAATGCAGAGATAGACAGTAGCTTTATCGATGCATTTGCTGATGATGACCTCACCACCGTTAAAGCAACATCAAACAAGCAATGTCTGAAAACCAAAGAATCCCTGGTCTTTGGGAGCAAAAATAAACAAGCAGCAGAGGATGACAGGTCTTTCATACAGGGAAAGTATTTTTATGACTCAGATGTGGAGAGCCCTGAGACCGATAAACAGTACACAGAAAGCAAACTTGAGAAAATATCTCTGAATCTGGAACAAGATGAGAAAATTAACATAAAAAAAGAAGTCTCTCATAAAAAATCAAGAATTGCCTCAAGGGAGAAGACTAGGGAACAAGACAGCAAAGTGAAAGAGGCAAGACAGTTGTGCAAGAGTGAGGACGAAAACACAAATACACAAAGGTTTCTCTTATCCAGCAAGTTTTCTGAGCGTTGTGGTGTTAAAAGTTTACAGGACAGCTCTGCACTTAGAGGGTCAACCCAGTCACAGGCCTCCTCATCTCCAACCTCAAGAACTGCAGTGAAAGAGAGCAAGAGGAAAAGCACTGGAGGGGGCACCTGGAGCAAAGAACTTATTCACAAAATAGTTCAACAGAAAAATAAGCTCCATAAGCTTCACGTTAAAGGTACCAAAAACCTCCAGTTTTCCTTAGTGATGGAGAGACTGACTCCCACTGTACAGAACCCTGCATTTGGAGAATACGACTATGTCTCAGACTCAGATGATGAATGTGAGCCCGTAAAAATAGCAAGCCAAGGCCGGCTGAATCAAAGCAGTCGGTGTAAATACACATACACTAAAGAGTGCAAATGGCGAGCAAGGAGTGAGAGGGACCAGGCAGCATGGAGACATGAGTCAAAGGAGTGTTTTGAGGTGAAGAAAAGCGAGGAGGTCTCATTCTCGCCTGAGAAACATGGTTCTCACCAGAGACTCAGAAGGAGGGGTAGCAGGTCATCCACAAGCAGTGAACTCAGCACATCTGTGAGTGTTTCAAGTGATAGTATCAACAGCCCCAAAAGCACTGACCGCACTGACTCTGACTGTGAGAGGAAGACAGACATCAAAAAGAAAGAGCCCCCAGAGCAGAAAACCTACGAAAGATCCTCCCCGCAGAAGTTATGTAAAGAGTCCAGCACACTAGCACTGACGTTCACTAAATCTGTCAAGAAGTATAATACTGACAAGGCCATTTTTTCTGATGGCAAAGACGGTACAGAGGATCCAAAGAAGTATCATTCAAATCCAGAAATTTCTGATCCAGTTTCATCTCCACAAAAAGCAAAAGACACAATCAAAAACGCTGAAAAAAACAGAGGCTCTCATACAAAATCAAGAGAGAAGCTGGCGTCTCACAGAAAAGAAACTGGCACAACAGTCGGTGCGGACAGAAGCACCCCGCAGAGAACAGACAATCTGTGTCCCAAAGAAGAACTAACACAGTGCAGCAGTCCAGATAACAAGCCGTTACAGTTTGACTCACACTCCAACACCATCACCAAAGAAACTGATTTCAATATTGACAGAAACACAAAGGGCAAACAGAGAGAGGGGCCCCAAGCCACACAGCCAGAGCTATCAGACAGTACCACATTTGAAAAACAGAGTGACAGTGTCTGCACAGTGAAAGAGGCTATTACTTTAGTCAGTGACCCAGACACACACAAGCCTGCATCTCTTTGCACCTCTTTGATAGATGAGGTATGCCTATCTCCAAGTGATCACCACAGCCCGTTGATACAAAAAGATACACTCCACCTCATGCCCTACCCTCTGGATCAGGAACAGGGACTCATGAAATCCCCACTTTCATTTGACACCTCATCAATGTTCGGGGACCTCACAGGATTTGACAGTGGTCTTTACTCAGACATGCCAATTCAGAAAGAGGGTTTCCATTCAATAGAGAACACAGCTGATAAAAAGGAAGAGTTTGTGTCTTCCTTCTCTCCCTTTCTGGAACAAAGAGACTGGAACCTTATAGTTAGCCCTGTGCTACCAGATGAGATATCTCAGTACAAAGGCAACTCTGACAAATCAAATGAAAAGAAACCGGATTACAATCACATTCCTTTGTCTTTGCCAGAGAAAATAATTGACTACAGTGGAAATCTCAACAGCTGCGCATCAGAGGATGAGCTAGAAATAAAAAGAATAGTGAATGAGCTTGAAAACCAGCTGCAGACAACTAAGTTGGAGAGTCCACCCTTACTAGCTCAGGATGTCCCCAAGCAGCTGCAGATGAGCAAATTTTCACCTTTACGTCTTGGTGATGAGTCAGGGAGTCAAGGCAATGGTCTGGATATAAGCTGCCCTGTGCAAACCATTAATGTACCAGTGACCAGTTTGCCCTCAGAGCCTTTCAGTGAACCATGGGCCAGTCCATTCCAGTTTGAGCTAATAGGGGGACACCACAGTCCCAACACTCCAATTCACAATGAACCTGGGGCACTTGAACGCTTTACTGATAAAGAAGATGATGCACCAGATGTGATCACCACAGCCTCACATATTGTACGCCCACAGCTCCACCACGAGCAGAAATCAGAGGAGAGAGAAACTGAAGAAAAGACTCCCGCAGAAACAAAGGAGGAGATTTTAGAACAGAAGAGATACACAGAAAACCTCATGAAAAGCCTGGAGGTGATTTCAGACTCTATATTCAAAAAAGAACCCATTATATCAGAACACAAGGAGCCGAATGTCACCTCTCTCACAAGCCAACAACATCAAGAAATTGAATGTCAGGCAACTGATGCAGTTGAGAGAGAAGATCACAGTGAAAAGGAAGCAATTACAGGGAAGGAGAATATATTATCACCTGCAAATATCAATGAGGAGAAGGATGATATTGAATTCATTCTGAATGAGTCACAGTCATCTCTCTCTAACAGCGCTGACCCCACAGTTGATGGAAACCAGCCAATTTCATCGCAGCCAAGTGAGCCCACAGAAAACAATGATAGTAAGCCTGAGACTAAAGTCACATCAGAGGAGGATATCACTGAGAATAGTAATTTGATTGAGTCAGCTCACTGCTCAAGTGTGGTGACACATGGCCCACATGTGGTTGAGGAGTCCAACGGGAATAGCAATGCAGCAGACAATGTGAATCAGTTATTTGAAAACAGTAATGACAGTCCAGAACGCTCGATCACAGACAGCTATGAGGAAGCAGAGGCAGTGAAGGGAATCAGTGGTCAATCCCTTAGCCGTCCTGTATCACCAGCTGTACCTGGCACCGGTCAAGGGAGAGGCGAGGAAATTCAGCATGTGATCAAACTGGCACTCAAAGAACAACCCACTGATAACCATGAAAGTCCTGAAGATGTGGGTGAAGTGAAGTGTTGTGACAGTGTACTAAAGGAAATAACTGCAGAACAGGACCATTTGATTGAACTATCTCCCTCTCAAAACAGCAGCACAAGTCCAACAACTAATATGTCAGTGGAGATAGTCACCGCAGACAAGCCCTGCAGTCCAATACTGGTGGAAACTGATACAGAGAGTACTAGTCACTGCACACCCTTCCAGGACACCCAGTCCATAGAAGGACAGAGTAATCTTTTGATTCTTTCACAGTCTGATGGCATCATTGACATTGATTCCTGCCAAGTTACTACATTAAATGACTCATTAAAACCCGAAGCAGGTCTTGCCTTTGAGACTATCCAGAAACAAGAAGAGATTTTAAATGTTCAAGACATCAAAGAACATCTTCCCATTGATTTCATGGCAAGTCACCAAAACTCACCATGCAGAGAAGAGGTGGAAGAGAGTCACTGTGTTTTTCTACACACTGCGCCACCAACCAGCCCTCTTCTATCAACGTCTCATCAAACGTCCATGCAGAAATGGGACATAGAAGAGGATTCAAGTCAGTCAGAAAGCAAATCTAATAATATGTCTGTCAACCAAGGCTCAATTCAAAATATGAAGTCTCCTATAAACAAAGAAGACAGCAATAAAGAGGCTTTAAACAGTGATGAACAACTCAACACGACAGCTGAGATGGAGTATTCTTTGATAAGCCCACCTCCTCTGGACTTGGGAATTGTGATCCCCAGCTCTGACACCACCATTCCCCCTGTGCTTCCAGCAACCAGCTCGGCAGCACCACCGGAAGTACCCGATGGCTTTGAAAAGAGAGATCCAATGTATGATTTCAGGCTCAGTCCTCTTAACTACAACAGCATCTCAGATGAACCTCCACAACTGAATCAATATGATTACATACCAATTTCACCAGCTGGTAAACCTGAAGAGAATCCCGACACAAAGCAGAGTCCCAGAGATGACTGTGGACCATGTGACCTTAGCGTTAACCCTGCACTGATTTTTAACAAAACTGAAACAGACACAGATCCCGCAGCCAAGCACAAGTTGTCAGATGAACCACTTGTTCCCAAGCAGAATATGAAATTTACATGTTTATCATTGGATCTCCCAACTGAAATCAACAGCAAAGATTCCTCAGCTGGTGATGCAAAGACAGACTTGGAAGTTTGCTGTGATCCAGTTGGACCTGTCGAGCATTTGCCTATTCATGCTGACCTACTGAGAAAGGTTGAAACAGAGAATTTAGATTCTAACAAGGATTCTGTTGAGGACTGTACACTTATCAGAAAAGACATTTCAGATGGTCTGCCCACTCATAAGCCACTCATCATCTGTGAAAATGAACAAATGCCTCTTACACCAGACCTATCAGAGAAGCAACCAGCAGTAGAGACTGGCCAGTGTTCAACAACAAACCAAGTACACAAAGAAATAACACCAAAAAAGACACAGAACAACTCTCAACAGGGGAAAGTGCTTTGTGAAATCTGCTTCATGTGTTTTAGAACTGTGCCAGGGTTAAAGCGGCATAAGGCCATGAAACATTTGGTCAGAACGGAAAAACACATTGGCCCACAGAGCACACCATCAAGCCATCAGGGAACTATGCTTATTTATGAAGCATCACAAACTACAGAGAAAGAACATAAAGATGATTCACAGACCTGTTATCCAACAAAAATAAATGGGCTTCCTGAGACAAGTAGCACTTTCATATCTAAAGCAGCAAAGACTGAGTCAGTCCTGGAGGAAATAGCAACTGAGGCCAGTGCAGTGGCAGTGGATGAAATAGGTCATCAAAACCATTTGCTGCCAACAAAAGCAAAAAAGAACAACAAAGCTAGAAAGAACAAAAACAGCGAGGTAAACATAATGCCCGACCCGTTCTCTGATGAGCTTCTGAATATATTAAAAACAGACTTACTTCAAGCTATAACTCCTGAATTCAAAAGCAGTGGACTACAAGAGCATCCCAAATCTCCCAAGGAGCAGGTGAAAATCAATGACAGAACTGGAACTGAGAAATTTCTTCACAATGTGATTTCAAACTCTGGCTTTGACAATACACCCCAGTCTCCAACAAAAGAGCTAAATGTAATTGATGAAACTGTGGAGCAAAATCCAATCACCGATGCGGAAGAGATGAAATGCACTAGCATGACAGAGATGGCAAATATGGAAGTATGTACAGATGATAATGTGGAAAGTGATATAACCAGAGAATGTGATGAACAGAAAGGATCGGAAGAAAGCTTTGCCCAAGAGATTTTTAGAAAAGCAGCAGTAGAGATAAAATGTGAGAAAAACAGTGGCCCTTCAGACGAAGTACACCCTCTTTCCTGTTTGAATTCTTCCCCTCTCAGTCCTCCCGGCTTAAGTCCTGATCTGAAGGCCTTACTTGATGACGACACTACATTCTCACAGCTGTTCCCCAGAGATGACGAGGCAAAAAGGAAAAAGTGCCCGAGGGTGTACAGCAAAAGAAACAAAAGACAGAAGCTATCACCCAATTCAAATGTGACTCAGGACTACCCTCCTTCAGAAACCTTTGTACAAAAGAAAGACCAGTACATGGAAAACCAAGCAGAGCAGACATTCACTGACAATCCGACTAACCACTGTGAATATGAGACAATATCTATCAATGATGCCATCCTGTTGAATATGTGCCACAACGGCACAGTAAAGGCTGATGCCACGCCATTGTCAAATGCTAAACAAAGTGATCAGCATGATGTTCATGAGAGTATTAAAGAACTTGGCAACAACCTTTTGAATCCACTTGAGAGCACCATTGATAAATCTTCGATTGAATGGAATGGCACCAATGACTTCAGCAGCTTTGACGCAGGCTCAACAGTGACCTCTGATCCCAGCAGCTGTACAGCAGAAGCGCCAGTCGTACCCTGCCCTCTGCCCCTTCCCTCTGCCCCTTACACTGTAGAGCCATGTGTCACAAAGAGTGTCCAGACCTTCCACAGCATTGACATCCAAAACATCAACACCACATTTCAACTTCCTGAGATTCAGTTCTTTGACTCTAATAAAGACATCTCAGTGGCTCCTCCTATTCCAACTGTGAAGGTGGAGAACAGAGATGATGAAAAGTCCAAGAAACTAATGGAGCGGCGAGGCAGGAAAAGGCAAGACAGTGGAATAAAGGTCAAAGATAAGCAGTACAAATGTAAAGTGTGCTTCACTTGGTTCCTCACCCTAGGCGAGCTGAACTTTCACAAACTCTCCCACAACCCCTCTCCACCTCCAACCTGCTACATGTGTGTGCAGCGCAAGTTTAGCTCCAGGGAGCAACTGAGGGACCATCTGAGGGAGAAGCATGCCAAGAACAAGACAGGTATCTGGACCTGTGGAATGTGCTTGAAGGAGATATCAGATGTGTGGATGTACAATGAGCATTTACGAGAGCATGCCACTCAGTTTTCCCGAAGGGGTCAGACGCAAGGCTCCTTGTTAGGCATTCCAGGCTGTTTCATGCAGGAGACAGCAGTGAAGAACTTTATCACCTCAATCATGCAGCACCGCCCCAGCAAAGCCAACAGAGAGTCCAGCAAAGCCACTAAAGAACAGGAAAAAGCTGCTGCTGCTGCAGAGAGTGCTGCGGGAGAAGGGAAAATCTCCGAGGGGGCTGAGCCAAAAGTTCACAAATCTAAAAGCAGCAGCGGAGTAGGTGGGAAGCAGAGCACATTGACCCCACTTGAGGTCCTTCACAAAACAGAGACACCTAAAAGTGTGGAGATGCATCCCAACTGCAAAGATCCCTCAAGAGACTGCCACCACTGTGGGAAACAATTCCCAAAACCATTCAAACTCCAGAGACATTTAGTAGTTCACAATTTGGAAAAGATTTTCCTGTGTCACAAATGCCCCGTCTCTTATCAGGAGGCCCAGGAGCTTAAAGGCCATCTGAAGAGAGCGCATGAGGAGGTGGATGAGTTAGATTCAAAACACACCACCCTCTACACCTGCGAGCTCTGTGCTGATGTCATGCACGTGATTAAAAAGTCCTTCATCTGCAGCACCTGTAACTATACCTTCTCTAAGAAGGAACAGTTTGATCGTCACATGGAAAAACACCTGTCAGGGGGGAACAAAATTTTCAAATTCCGTGGTGTTCTCAGACCTGTCAAAGCATCTGCGTCCAAAGAGAATGAATGTGATTCGCCTGCAAGTAAGAAGAGGAGAATTCTCTCTGACAGTTTGCAAGAAAATAGCTCAGACAGTGGCATTGCCAGTGTGAGCTCACTGCACTTAAATCAAAACTCCGAAGCACAGTCTTCAAAACCCTGTGTGTCCACAGCAGACGACTCCACACAGACCATCACAAGTGAATACCAAAGTGACACAAACAGTACAAATGTGAAGACCGAAGACATTGCTGAGGACTACTCTGAACTACTTGTAGAGCTGGAGAAATGTATTCATATTGGTTCTCCAGAGGCTGCTACGCCCAAGGAAGAGGAAATTGACCCAACCATCTCACCTGTTCTTGAAAAAGAGGGTAATGGAAAATCAATTACTGAACGATGCGACGTGAAAGAGGAGGATGAGTTGGTCTGCATTAGATCAGAGACAACCTCGTGGTCAGCATCTAAAGAGAGCACTAGTGTGGGGGAGGAGATTGCTAAGGAAAGCTCTGCTGAAGGTGACACAGCTGAGGCTGAAGAAAAAACAGATTCACTTCTACCTAGTGAGGATTTTTTTGTCAGCTTAAGAGAAAATCAAATCATTTCCAAGACACCTGAGTCAGCAAAGCATGAATTAGCAGCCGATGTGATGGACCAACAGAGGGATGATGAACAGCTGCATCACACGTCAAAAGCTTCCAACAGTGACAGCAAACAACTGACTTTATCTCACGGTGCCGAGCATGAATGTAACAGCCAGATGAAAGACAAAGTTGCCCCACCCAAGACAATCGACAGCACTAAAAGCAGCACAAGTAGCAGCACAAAGGCGTCAGAATCTGCACCAGTCCTCCATTCCAAGGTGTCCCTCAATGCCTCAGCCTCAAATGAGGACAAAGAATCTATGAGACCGCAGAAGAAGAGGAAAGACACCAAATCCCCCCATAACCTGCAAAGAGTTTCCCCTCCAGCCACACAAGAGAACTTTGGTGTTGACTCTAGAGCCAAAAAGAAATTTCGCCCCAGCAAGTGTGCAAATCCCTCTCTGCAAAGAAAGTCAGACGGACCCAACGACTACCCTGTGCTGTCTTCAGTACGGGACGATGTAGTCAGTAACAAAATCATTTCCAAGTACAAGAGCACAAACTTGGGTTTGCAGTCAAAAAGAAGCTTGCTTGATAGCTGTACACAAAAGAAAGCTGACATTGTGACTCCTCTTAATGGGGATTACAAAGCCAAGAAGGGACCTCTGGGGCGGCCTTTGCATCCCCCTATTTCTAAAGTGTCCTCAGTTCCCATGAACAATTCTTTGAATAAATCTAGGCCAAAGATGGGGGTTAGGTCAATGGAGAGCCACTCGTACCGGACAGCAGAGTCCCAGAACCACCTCCTAAGCCAGCTGTTTGGCCAAAAACTCACAAGCTTTAAGATTCCTTTAAGGAAGGACACATCAGAATCTATTAACTGAGCAGGGCGTGAGGGATCTGTGAATAAGGGACTGTCAAGTTCACAGTTATAAATGTTTAAGACAATTCATTATGGTGAATGAGATTGCACAGCTCTTTTCTGTGAAATGCTATCTTTTAAATACTTACGTAGTCACTTTATGTCTTCTTTGTACATGTGTTTTTATTACACAAATGTGAGGACAAACGGTAGATATGAATCTTGGGTCAAAAATGAATATGCTAGTTGGGAAAATTGAACTTTTATTTCTTCTTCTCCTTTGTGGATATTACCTGTTTCAGAGATTATATTTCATTAACCTAAAGGAGAGAAAAAAGAATACTTGAAAATACAGTAAACTAATTTTTTTTTTTCTAAGAAATGCATGTTCATTTTGCATTTATAACATGATCTTATCGGTTTAAGTCTTTCAGCAAAAGGACCAAATGACATCATAACTGACCTGGACTATTGTCTGTGCACCTTTCATACATGCTTCCAACATACTCATTTTGTATTATTTTTAACTTTACTGTACTGCATTGACATTCATCTTATTAGCCTTTTGTATAAACATTACCTGGTGCTACATTGTGTTTCATTGTAATGTGAATGCCAATGTCCTCGGAAGGGAACATGAGATCTGTAGCAGTTACAATACATTCATCCAACTGTTCGTAATGGTTCTCTGTAGTTTATTAAAGATACTGTGTAAACCATCCAAGACCTTCATATGTGGGCTAATAGAAGATTAGGAAAGCTTCCATTGTATAAACTCAGGTGCATACAAGGGTATCACAGTCCCAACACCTGTATTCGGAGTTCTTCCCATGCACTGATAATACCACACACAAATCACAAACTCAATCACGTGTCTGTAACTCCAACTGTTTAATTATGAATAGTATTTACTAGGTCAACAAAGGTGCTTTATCTTGTTTATACTGTATGTATCTTATATTGTATGATATTGTAGGTAGATTATTGTTTGGTGTAATGCTTCATGTCAAAGATTTATTTTAATAATGTGCAAAAGAATCAGATTGAGAAGAAAGGGAAATGCAGTGCCTCTTGCAAGTTGTAAAGTGGTTCACTAAGTGCCTCTTTTATAGTTGACTATTAAAGATCTGTATTGGTCTCTCCTTGCTCTTTTCTTCCTTTGTTCATGGCATGTTTTGCAAATGTTCCAACTTTTATCCCTGCGGACCACAGCTGTCACCACATGCATCAAACACTGGGAGCAATGGAGGCTGCGTGCGCCTGGAGGCAAAAACAGGTGCACACACAACAAAGTCAGACTTTTTTTTTCGTCTTCAAGTCAGCACTTCAGTGAGCTCACTCATCATATGAAATATGAGCATGAATGTATCTTTACAACAGGGAAATATTCAACAGAAGACAGTTACATTTATCCAACCATATGTTAGTCTCCACGAGCACTGTCGAGCAGGCAGTGAAGAGCCCTCACGTCTGTCATGCCTCTGTCATGTTGCTCTCTCACCACGTGTAAAATGGCTTCTACTCCTACACGAACATTTTTCATCATCACATAGGAATAAAAAGCCATAGTACGCAGTGGCATACATGTAGAAACACACGGGGGGGGGGAATGTTGTCATGTCATCCACTGAATCACAATGAAACCTGAGAAAAAAGGCTGTAAAAGACAAGAGGGGAGAATGATTGGGGAAGAGAGTGAAGGTAGACAGAAGGGGAAGGAAGAGAAGATGTTACTACATATTATCAATTACTTGAAACTCAAGCATTCAGCTGTTGTGAATAAAATAAAACGTAACACTTGATCTCTGTAGTTTGCTGTGGACTGAGATCTGAACTAAAGATCAGACTCTAGTCAACAGATGTATCTATCTTATTCTTACATATGGAAATGTAGCATCTTTTCCTTCAAATCATATATCTAGAGTACATTACATACATGTACATGACACATTATAACATGGATAATGCACCATAAGTTGCTAAATGGCATCGTAACACGTCAGGCACATCCACAGGCACATCCATAACACATGACAAGGTCATAATCACTCTACCACGTTTTCATACATTTGTAAAGTGTTATGAACATATCTGTGCTCTCTTTAAACATAATAAACAACCATCAGTCCATGCGTTGGTTCTGACACCATCTTGAGTGACCATGGCAGACATTCAAAGGAAGTGTGGGGAAAACAGAACCACAGTGTTGCTGAAATAACTTCTCTAATTAATTCAGGAAGAATACTAGTTTGGCAGCACCCACAGAGACCATATTTTTGGACTCACTGACAACAGAAAACACAGCAAGCATAGTGGTTGGTGAGTTATGGATCTGAATCTATATCTGCTTCTCTATTCCACTCTCACTTACTCAAAGTTTCTCCAGCAGGACATCATTTACATTCATGAAGGTGAATGCTGGCTGATGTGTTGCATTTCGACCTCTGTTACAGTACAGTAAAAGTCATGAGTGGCACATTAAAGGTGTAAATCCACCCTCAGTTTTGTTGTAGCAGCTGCCATGGCAGCCTTTTGCCAGGATAATTACTCTATCCATTCATTATAATTTCTTTAGAGAAATCACTCTGATGTTCAGAAAATATTCTGATCTCTTAGACAAATTGGATAAAACACTTAGAAGCATTTGTGATGAATAATTTTGATACCTGTAAGACTCACAGGGCTCACACCTTACAGTGTAAAGTATCCATTTGTAGGTTCGCGCAGCACAAGCCAAATGAAAAGAGTTTGAGTGGGAAGTTTGATCACCATCTGTGTGTGCGGGACTTCCTACTGTAGATGGATGCCACTGATCCAATAGTATCAACATAAATTAGAAAACATAAGAACACTTACTTACTGATTACAATGTGTTTAAGTCTAAACACACAATTGAATCATGAAAAAATATAGAAAATAGATCACGATGTATTGTATGCAGTTAATTAAGAGTCCAACAAGTGCCTATGTGAAAATTTCAATATAAATGCTAGTTAAATATTCAGTTACAGAGAAGATGCATGGTTCACTCTCCAAACTGAGATTAAATTCATTACACTGCAGGAAGTGTAGTCGGGGATTCAGTGATGAGTGTGGTGCCTGAAGACTGTATGCTCAATGACGTCAGGGACGTCTGAGCCATCAAGCCATTTAAATGAAATGCCTATGATTAGCATGTCAATCTGAGCAACTACAATAGAGGCCAAATAACAGTGACACATGCATTTTATGTACTTTTAATTTTTCAGAGTAAATGTTTCCTCATGCTGATCTATTTTCCTCCTCAACTGTACTGATTTGTGTCATGTAGTGCTGGTGATTTATTCTAAAAATGATGGCTGACGTTTTATTTTTAAATAGATTTAGATTTTACCTGATCCTCTAAGGTGTTCTTGGTCTCACTGCACCGATGAATCTCGTCCAGGTCCAGCGGTCAGCAGCTGTGTGTTGATTAAGACAAAATGAAAGCAGAGATCTCAGTATGTTTTGTCACAGTTTAGAATCTGTCACATAGTGTGAGCAGGAGCTCTGTGCACCCTACTGTCAGGCATCCTTTTATGATCTGATCTATGAGGATATTCTCCAGAGGCACAGTCATGCAGGAGCATGACAGGAACGCTTTGCACTTTGAAGTAGAGTGACATTATCAGTAAGTATGGTCTTGAAATAGCACCTCTTCTTTCTGCCTCTCACTCCAGTTCTGAGTCTCCCTCCCTCTTTCATCTGATATCTGACTTTCTTCCCTCCGACTATTTTCCTCTACTGCCACCCTCATTCTCCCACTCTTCCTTTTCTCCTGCTTTTCTTCTCTCTTCTCCATCAATTTGCTACTCAGCAACTCAACCCCCCTCCTCATTTTGCCAGTGTCTCTCCCCATTTTCCTCTTTCACCTTTGTCTCAGTATTTCACCTGCTTTTTACTTCCTTTCTCTTCCTTCCATAGTTGTTCACCTCGCCCCATTTCTTCCCACTCTGTTTTCCGCCTTCCATCCATGCCTGTTGCCCCTTCACCTTTCCATCCACCCTTCTCCCTTGTTTTCCCTCCTTTCCTTTCTCCTCCCTCCCCCCCTCGCTGCGGAGTGTGCTGTTGGCTGCCTCTCAGGGAGGTCGGGAGATCAGGGGCAGATAGAGATGGGCTGCTGGTCAGCGGTAATGACACACAGGCTGAGGGGCCACTCAGGTCGCCTCTGTTGGGAATGTGAGGTTTCAGCCATCACCGAGAGAGATAAATAGAGAGATGGATGGGGAGGGATTTGTCGCATGAAGAGGAAGGAGTGATTGAGCATCCCTCTCTGCACACACAGGGGGAGATCGTGATGAATTTCCACTGGGATGTTATCTGAAATCATTTGTGTTCAACAGTGAGAATGTGTATGAATAATTCAATATAAACACATTCCCCTGGTGTGAACAAAGAGGACAAAGAAATCTTTGAAATCAAGTTATCAAACCAATTTTTCCCGACAACCGTCAAAACACTGTCTACCCCCTTAAATTCTTCAAATGGGGGTTTCTGGCTATAAGACATGTATACAGGGAAACTACACTCACAAGAGTGGCACCTGAAATAAGAGCCAATGGAACTGGGGCAGTAGTGGCATCTAAATGAATTACTAAGCAAATGAGCCTAGAAAAATAAATCATGGTGAGGAAAGATAACAAGGGTGATGAAACATAAAATAAAGTCAAGCACAGTTTGGATTTCCTAATTACAACCTCTTAGCAGGGAGTTGTGTTCCTCACTGCCAATGGAGCCTTTATCTACTCAACCATTTGTCATTGCAGTCAGCACCAGAGAGGGAACAGGCTGTACACAATGGCTAAAAGTACCTGTTTGATGTTCCAGGTTTACAGGAATAAATGGGGTTGCTCTGCAGGGGCTATGCAAACAAATGAAAGCCTGTTGGTGTGTGCCTGCACTGACTGGAACACTGCACCCAACAGCAGGTGTCTTCAGTGCGGCCGGCCTCACAGATGACAAACCGCGGATTTTAAAGAAAGTTTGTTACGCACACTTAGTAGTTAGTTTGCTGGATTGGTTGCAAGTTTAACTGTCTAACAGAGGCTAGGCTTATATATGCAGCACATGAAAATACATTTTGTTTATACCTGTTTTTTACAGATCCATTCCATTTCTCTGTGCTGCTGCAGTGAAATCCTTTACTTCATTGGTAGACTACAGAGAAAATCTGCAGGTGATAATTGGTAGGTAAGTGTAGACAACAAGAAAAAATTGCACTTCCTGGCATAACATTTTGAAATCGACCAAACTGTAATTGCACATATGAGAGACAGAATCCCCCACATCACACATAGACAGTTCAAATGACCCTTTATATATGAAGCTGGACCTGCTGGCCAGTAGGGATGCCTCTCGCACCTCTGGGATTCGCTCTGTCCTCCCACCCCTCCCTCACCACCCCTTATTACTTCTTCACTAACCTTCATGCTCTCCCCTCCTCCACTTCCACCTCCACAGTGCGCTCCCTCAGCCACACCTCCCGCTGTCTCTGTGGTTATCACAGAGAATCTGAGGGATCTATCCTGACATTTGATGTGGCACAAAATTGGATTTCCACTGTGATTCTCTCCCCAAGCCCCTCGTGGAGTGTAATCCACGCTGTGACTAATTGAGTGGCATGCCAACAGCCAGAGTGTGTAAATGGATGGCTGCTGGTGAAATGCTTCTGTGACCTGCGCTTTTCTTTTTTTTTTTGTCTGATGGCCTGTGAGTTCATTAGACAGAGAAAAGAAAGGACACACACACACACACACACAGTCCAGGCTGTGCAGGATTCTCCAATACAAAGACACATCTCATCCTTTGTCAGTGTCATCTCTTGTTGTTGCCTATTGAATGTGACCCTGCATGTGCTGTTGTCAGGCCGGCGGTGACATTCATAACTAATCTCAGCCACACAAAATCAATTTTTCTCATATAATGCAGAACGCATCCTGTAGACTGGCTGAAATTGTGTGACAAAGAACGTAAATGAATAGGTTGAACAGTGACATTAGCCCTTGTGCATAAGCATAAGCAAACCTGTTATCTACGTGAGAAGCAGAGGTGTCAGGTACAGATGTTACAGGATGACTCACCACAGCTATGTCACCTGTCTGACCACCAGTATCCCAGAGGGCATTGCTTTAACCTGGCAAATCTCTTATGCAGACAGAGGAACAATGACGCAACAGACAAAGAAGCATTATTTCCATGTTGATACGTTATCTTCGCACAAAATCCCTACACTCTAATCTCAAATCTCTGTCATGCCCTCTGCTCTGGGGACCCTGCATCTGATTTGGATTTGAATAATTGAAGCTGTTTTCCTCCCCAGAGGACTCGATACAGCAGTTTTCTCTTCATTAAAAACTTTCAGCTAATGTGTACGTGCATGTGTGTGCATGTGTGTGTGTGAGAGTGCGTGCATGTGTGCCCTCTCATTTACAGTGAACACTCTCCTCCCACACCCCCGCTAAAATATACACACCCACGCAAATTCACACAGACAGGCTGGGAAATAGAAGTGTGCACTGAACACACACACACACACACACACACACACACACACACACACACACACACATACACATACACAAACACACACACCGCTGTAATACATTCTAAAAACATTATAATTACTTTGAACAAATGAGATGCTGGCAGCAATTTAAAGCGTAATGGCAGGCAGCATGCAACAATAGGCACTAATGAATGAACTCAGAGATGGTTGATAACATGGCATACGTACCTGCAGGATTTCATTCACCAGACTCTCCCTGCTTCTCCCCTCTGTTTGTTTCTCACCCCTGTCTCTCTCTTTGTGGATGTGGTTGTGCCTGCCAGCCTGTTTCTCGAGGAGAGTCTTCACCCTGTCGAGTCGGGGACCGGGGCTCAGCTGCAGAGACTGACATCATCCCTTTCAGAGAGGAGGTTTTCCCCTCCCGCTATCTGCACCCTCTCTCTCACTCCCTCTCTCTCTCTCTCTCTCTCTCTCTCTCTCTCTCTCTCTCTCTCTCTCTCTCTCTCTCAATCTCGCTTTCCCTATCTCCCTCTCTCTCAGCCTAACTTAGCCACTCACTCACTCTGTACAGTAGTATACTCCTATCTCTCCCTCCCCTGCTCCTCCTATTCTCTCTTTCATTTGCTTCCACATATTGCTACTATTTTTCAAAGCCACCACATGTGAGAGATGTTGGCACTAAAACTGTGTCTCTATACATGGTAACAAGTGCTAAACTGGGACTTCACTGTTCACAGCAGCCTGGGCTCATACTGTATTTCACCCCTCATAATCAAGCATGTGAATCTGAGATCCCAGAGGAAACTTATCCACTAGGAGTTTTCCAGTTGAGGTGTTATTAATAGATGTGGTTGCCTGCAGGTCTTTCACAATTATCTTTCCCTCTTCCTCTCTCTCCCCGCATCTCCTTTCCTTTCCTGTTAAAGATCAACGATTGGAGGAGTACATCAAGACTGAAGCCTAATGGGCAGTCTGCTTTCACCTATCCAATTCTTTTAGATCAGCAGGAATGAGAAAGTAAAGGAGCTGAGCAAAGGGAGCCTTTTTGAGTCTATTGAGATGGATGCCTGCTGTGGTGCCTGCCGTGGTGGAGATCGGTGTTGCTGTCCATGGTGCTGATTACGGCTGAAGGAGACATCACTAAGGACAGCAGTGACCCTGCAGACCCACAGAAAATAGCCTTGAACAGAACGGGGAGGAAAAACCTGTTTCAGCCGCTGCAGAAACCTTAATAAATACACATGCACGGGCTGACACGCACACACATACACAAGCGCGCGGGTGCACACACCACCAAACACAAACACACACATATAGAGACTTACATCTACCTCCCAGCCTCCTCCTCTGTCTCCCACGGGCATTTCTCTGCGTCTCAACTAATTTAGGCTTACATTCATCATTGTAAGGTAACAGTGGCAGGTGGGATTAAAATGGATTAGCCCTATTAAAGAAATGTGTGGTGCATATTACACCCAGACCCACACACACACACACACAGAGCCACATCCATTCAACTGCAGGCACAGCACTAGCCTCAGTCCTTAAACGCAAATGCTGCAAAGTGTATTAAAATGCTCATACATGTGTGCACGCAGACATAGATGCACACAGTTAAGACACCGAACAGTGAGGTAAAGGGCTGACAAGGAGGCTTGATGATGACATTCAAAGCAGCAGAACAGGAGGGGGAAGTATAGATGCTGTGTATATTTCTGCTTTTCTGCCACTCACACTGTGGACTCCTTTTTGTTGTCTTAACTCTCGCCTCAAGAGGTAGCTTTTAGAATCTCGCCTCCTTGTTTCCATAGTGACACTTTCCCTCGTTTGTGCAAGAGAGTATGTGTGTATTTCAGAGACACACAGAGAGAAAGACAGGCGTAGGGAGGCAGAAGGGAGGGGGATGACAGCGAGATAACTTGGTTCACTTACATTTATTCACTACAAAAAGAGAAAAGAAAAGAAAAATCCACACAGCTAGTTTTCTGCATCAGGGAAAGCCTCGTCTGTTCACTTCTCTTTGGCCGTCAGCAGTCAGTTGTTTAACTTTTTGACTAACAGCTCGCCAAAAATAAAACTGTTGTTACTCAAACTGTGATACCAACAGCATTACGTGCTAATTCTGTGTCTGTGTTTCAGAATATTGTTTTTACAAGGGTTTTTAATTCATTAAGTGCAAATTGTGGGGGTTGCCAGTGCATCTCAAAATATACCTGTGAAAAAAACACAATCCTTACATACACAAATACTGAATTGAAACCTATTTCTTTTATATTTATATATAATAATCCACGGTCTTTCTGACAGAGTGGAAGAAGATATTTACATGTACTAGAGAGATATGGATTCCCGTCAGTTGTATTAATCCAAGAAGAATATAGTTAGAAGTAAGATGAAAACAGAATCCTCATGTTACCCTTAATTGATTTGCTTTATTTTTCTGCCCATTTCAGTCACATTATCAATAAGTTACTGCACGTATTGAATATAAACTTAGGAAACAATAATGAAAAACATTCAGAATGACCTTCAAGGGTACAACTATTACCTAGATAAAATACAACCTAATCTAAATCTGTGCACTGCACTGTGTGTAATGAATTATTAATTATGGATATTAAATGGTTGAATTTATCACTTTCACAACAACCTGGGTGGATTTAGGAGATTGATGGCAGGAAAACAGATGTGTGTGAGCGTGTGTGTGTGTGTGTGTGTGTGTGTGTGTGTGTGTGTGTGTGTGCGCACGCACATTTGAAAGTGTATATATAAGAGTTTAAATCTCCTCTCGTTGCCCAGCAGGAATCGGCACAGAGAAAAGACTTAGCCGAGGAGCAAATCCCTTCTCCCCATGCCCTCCAGCATCTCAACCAACTGCGTTCCACATCAGTGAATCACCATCAGGAACAAGGACACTGGAGGCTCGGCTGAGACGCAGGGTTGACTACACATAAGGAGATTGTCTAAACTGAGACGTCTGCCATCTTGAGCTGTCACAACTCTTGTGTATAAACAAGGATACACCTGACAAACTTAATGAAATGACGGATGAGGTAAATGGAGCCTCTAAGAAAGGCTGCACTTTTGTTTCTCTTCTTAATCATCCACCAGTCTGATAATACAGCACATTTAGAACAAGGCCTGCAAACTTTTCAGGACACAGAGTGTCAACAGTTTGAAGTCCTGTAGCTGCTCTCTACGGCTACTGAATGTCTAGAATTGACTAACATGGCAGCAAAACATGATCTGAGTGCCATGACAAGGTGATATTAAATAAATTGGAGCTGTTCTCCATGACTGGTTGGAGGTAAGTGGTGGTTTTTGACATTTTCTCTGGTTTTGTAAGGGAGAGGGAAGAGCCAAAAGAGCAGCAAGGAAAATTCAGCAAGTGCTGAAACGAGGCTGTTCATGTCAGCAGTGCTGACTGACGCTTGAGTGGCTCTGGACCACTCTCAGCAGCAGGTTGAAGCCATCTTAAGCCCAGTATTGCCCAGCTGCTCCATCAGCCTGGAGTTATCTCCATAAAAAGCTGGTCTATCACCCTGACAGTGAGGCTGAGGCGGAGCTGTAGCACTCGATCTCTCACCATTTTAAATTACTGTAACCTACATGCCAGACATGCTTCCACTGTAGACAGAAGTGAGGCCGTGTTACCTTGTAAGGATTTGTTATCACCGAGATATTGAAGTTGCTCGTCCATGTGATTTCAAATCTGTGCGTGCGAGCAAGAGTGTGTGTGACTCCAAGCAAGTGGCGCATGGACATAGATGACTGTGTAGTCTTATCTTCACTTTTCTATTTTGTCTTGAATCAATCCCCGGAGTGTAACAATACCTATTTCTCTCTGTATAATTGGACTGGATGACAGGCACATCTGAAGTCAGCCGATGAAAGCCTCTCCTGACAATGGTGTCTGGCCTGTGACATGACTTGAATGAGGAAGAGATAACGCTGCCACACAAACACACACACTGACACACACACACACACATACATATATACTGTAGGTTCCTAAAACTAGACAAGTAAAAAGGCACAAAAACCTACACACACACACACACACACACACACACACACACATTTACTTACTCATTTGTCAAACAAATCAGAACAGCTAGTGAGCACAAGAGGGGGGAAGAGGAGATGAAATTATATCATTTTTATAATGATCTCAAATCTGCCGTATAATAAATCTCATCTGTATTGTCAGAAATTAGTTGCAGATTGAATTTATTGCACACCAAATATTTGTCATCAAATTCTGCATTCTGCTTGCTCTGCGTAATGCTAGTGTGACAGACTGTAAGTTTGAACAGCTGCCAGTGAAACAAATTATTATTCACTTTCCCCTGTATTCTGGCTCGCCTATTTATATCTGCATGTGAGGGTGTGAATGTAATATCCTACATCCTGGTGCAAATATACACACACACAAGCACACACAGATCACACACACAAATACACTAACACACACACTAACAGACAGTGAACAAAGCACAGTGAAAACATCTCAATAAAGCTCAGAGGAAGTATTTGTAAAACCAGATTCCCAACTTGTGCCACCAAAAGCACAAAATGTTTCTCTCTTAGTGTATTTGCTGTTCGCTTTGTCGCCACGGAAACCGCCATTACCCAAACATCCCCACGCTGATGGACACTTACATTAAAAGTGTCTTCCCCTCTCTCCCTCTGTTAAGCCCCACCACCTCCATCTCTCTCCCCTGTCATCACTTACATCATGTGATCAAGCAAGCAAACATCTCTGAGTGTGCTACTTTCGCAGCCTGTGCTTTTTGTTCTAAGCACTGGATCTGACACAAAAAATAAAGCTAGGACTCAATAGGCCAAAAACTATTCAAGATTTTTTCAGATAAATTAAAAGCCACTGGAACACTATGTGGTACGTAAATCAATAACGTTACATGGCCCAGAGTGAAATGTTTCTCTGGACAGCACATTGATTTATCTCCCCCAAGTTGGCTATATTCATACTCGCTAATGACACCCTCTGTGTCACATCATATCCTATGACAAAGGTCTGTGTACATGGACGTATGGAATAGGTAGCAGGCTATATAATAGCATCCATAAATCAATATGACACAATGTCCAAAAGTAAAAAGGTTTTCTTTGTGCCCTTTAAATCCCCTTCACAATCTGGGCATGGCCTCATGGAGTATGTACTTCTCTACCCAAAGTGTATAATACAACACTAATTGGAAACAATGATTTATTTAAGTGAGAAAGTTCTGCAGCCTGTGAGCCGAAAAACTTCAAACTGAGAAGTTATTTGTGAATAAAACATAAATTATTATTATTTGTGAAGCAAAACATTAATCACGCACCATTTTAATCCTATAAACGCAGAGCACATTGTTTTTTTCTGGGATAATTTTGAGCTTTATCGTTTTACCAATAGTTAATTTATGGTGAACACTGATTCTGTGTTCTCTGTGTACGCAGCAGACACATTATCACGGTCACAGATACAGTTTAGTGCCACCAAATACACCTGCAATAAATACTGAAGCTTATAAAGTTGTATTTGTTTTGAGGCTGCCAGAGGATTGTTGATTCAACTCTTTGGGAAGTTTTGAGGTTGTTGTCATGCTGTTGCTTTGGATTGCATTAGAATAGATTCATGCAAGATTTGTTGAATTTTGCCTCCTTCCTTCCTGTATTTTGCCCTCGCTACACACATACCAGGCAGCACTATATGCCATGAACACCTTATAAGATAAGGCTGGTGATTTTCTATATTGTTCCTGTTGTCAACAAATCCCATCGAAAGATCAAAACTAACAAATGAATAATAACAAATATTGTTGTGTAGCCGCAGTCTGATATTCCTATTATTTTCCATCAGGCTCCATTGTTGTCCAAAAACTAGTATCAAATGTGTATTAATCCACATTTGAAAATAGTCCCCAACAAATGAATTATGTCCTCTGAGTGATATTTGCTAAAGACTACGGTGCCCAGCTTTTATTTAGCTTTTCAAAAAATTGAAAATATATGTTTTAACCAATTTGTAAAGCTTCATCAATCAGAATTTTTACATGAAATTCATAGAGGAAGGGAGGGATTACTCCTCTATTGCTCTTCCTGAGGGTTCTTCCTTTTTCCGCTGTTAAAGGCACATTGTAACATTAAAAAAAAACTAGCAGTATCTAGATTTTTTTATGTATGCATTTGAAAATATCCCAACCCCTCCCTTCAGGCCTCCCTCTGACGCAACTCCCCCAAAACACATGTATGCATGTTGCCTGATTACTGCTGGAGGGTCCGCAACAGTGATGAGAAGACCAGCCACCACCACCGTGGCTCCACGTCCGGGTCTCTCATCCGTTCTCTTTACAACGACTGACAACCTCTCAGCTTTTCTGTCCAACAAATAAACAGCTCTGTTGAATGTCACAATCACATTAACACATCAAATTAGTCTTCATGAATGTAATGTTACCTTTGCTCACTCAGCTCAGAGCCTATGCTTTGTGCTCATGTGTTTGCTCCATGGGTCTATGGCTCGCTAAACGACAGCCTGTCGCAGTATACATTTGAGAGTCCCGGCTCTCTGTAGTGGTTCGGCTCAGTTGGTCTGTGCTTTGTGTTGGGTAAAAGCAGCTCAGATTTTGGCTGCACTTTTTCTGCCATTCTTGCGTGACGCGCTCGCTAGCTTTAGTGATAAGTCTGCCGAGCCTTGTGGAAGATTCAGCTCATGTGCAATGAGTTCATACAGGTATCCAGGTCAGTAGACAGGCAGGTCAGCTTACAGTCCTGTGGCCAGTCTTTTCTTTCCTTGTTAAAGCCTTTCATTTATTGATTGCTGGTTGGTATAACAATTTCAACAAATACAACAGAAACTGTTGCTAAAATAATTTGCGTACCCTGCCTTTAATTGGGTTTGGGGAGTTGTTCCTTCTTGGGGGTGTCATTCATGCTGCAAAGGCTCCTGAGGCAAATTGTGATTGTTGACATTGGGCTATACAAATAAAACTTGACTTGAGTTCAGTTGAAATATAAATCAGATTAAGTTAGCAGCTAGTTGGGGTTCAGAACTAAATGGAGAATCAGTATTGGGCTTATCAGAGGGACATAAACACAACTTCAGATGAATGCTCATGCTGCTCTGACCTGCTGGATGTGTAAATATGTGAATGTACGCTAATACATTTGCCATATTACTTCAGGTGATAATGTCTCAGTGAAATTCAGCTTGCTCTGATGCCCGTAAGAGCCCAGATAACAGATATGTACTGTTTAATAGATTTCAGCAGGAGCCAGTGAGCTTGGGGCTGAGTGCCACAGACAGGGAAAGGCAGTCAGAAAGTATGGAGAGACTGACTAACACATTATTGGTTTTGGTCTTTTCATGGGATACAATAACAATAAGGAAATTACAGAATAACGCTAGCCTTATCTTTGAAAATATAATGCAATCCAATGCAACATTATAGTTTTCAACATTACCAGAATTCCCTCAACACCAGCAACAACAAGGCGTTAGCATTTATTGCAGGGCTGTTGTACTGGATTGCATTAGATAGTAACGGCATGATATTGTGCCCAGCTGGACGAGGAAATCAAGGCCTGTGTGATGTATGCATGGTAGAGTTTGCATGGTTTTTTGTAATTAGGGGAGCAGTGAGAATGATTTAAAGATTTCTCCTACAGCTTAGTATATCCGTCATGATATGCCCCCCTGACACACTGGTCAGCAGCAGCAGGTGGTATGATGAGGCTGAAGTGTAAGTGGCTTTCAGAATGCAGGATAGCCTGTCAGCCAGAGACCCTTAGGGGAACAGCTTCACACCATGTCTGGTTGCAGAATGGCCTTTACACACTCCCTCTCTTTCTGTCTCATTCCCCATGTGTGAGCATGTGTGTGTGTGTGTGTGTGTGCACGCAAGTGTGTCTAAAGTCGACATAGAAGCTCATCTCTCTTGTTTTGTGTGTGTGTGTGTGTGTGTGTGTTAAAGCGAGAGAAGGAGACGGCGTTAGTGGGTGGGTGTAAATCTCTGTCCAGCAGCACGTTGGGATGGGTGTTTGGGGACTGGTTGGAGAGCTGGCTCACAGGAGCTCAGATTGATGAAGTGATGGTGATGGATGGAGGTAATAAAGGCCTGGATGTCCTGTCTGTTGCCAGTGATGAGGCTGGTATGAATCACCCGTCTGGGGCTGCTGAACATGACGCTGCTCAATCCCCAGGCCTTCTACCCTGCCACCCCACTCCGCCTCCGTCCTTCCATCCCTTTATCTCTCTGCCTGTTGACTTACCATCATTATGCGTCTGAACAGAACAAAGTATAAACATTCAACAGCATGCCATTACTGTATCAATCTGTGCTGATGCATACTTTGAAAGATATTATGAAGCTTGTTTATCCATCTAGAAACATAGCGTGCACACAGTTCAAAGCATTGCACGCTGTTCATTAATTTTGTGTCCAAACATCACTTGTTGAGTGATTGCAAGGCATGCGAGAAAAAAATCCAATCAACTCAGTCAGCCACTCCTCATGAATAGGGTCATTTGAATAAAGAAGGGCATCTGAAATTGCAGTGTTTGTGTCAACATAACAAGTTAATGATCTCGGATGATAATTGGTAGTTGGATGCTGGGGCGCTGTGTTGTGGCCCGTGAGGTTCAGTGGCGAAGACCTCCTGTGATAAAAGAAGCAGCATGAGGGCTTTCAAAGTGGCACGATGCTGTAGGCAACACAATTCATCACCGCACCATGAATATTCATCCAGCTCTCTGTTTCCTCCAGGGCTGGTGAAAACACATCTGTGTTAAGTCTCTTCTATGTGTTGCGGTTTGAAGACACCTGAACCTTCTGGCCTCTCATTACCAGACTGCGCTCTTTCTGCCCCACACTCAGCTGCCTGCCAGGGAGGGAAGCCATGCTTCATTAAAATAAAGAGGAAATTCTCTCGCTCAGTGCACTAACAAGGCAGAGGTTAGACAGTCAGATGATTGTGAATTCACTCCCCTGCACACGTTGACAGGGGTCAGAACTGATGATTGTGATTGAGCTCATTCCGTATAGTGTGCACAGGCCAAACAGGCAGATGGATTTGCCAGCCTGGGTCGTGTGGTTTCTGAGTGGAACCAGTCTGAGGCTTGTTGTTAGCAATTTAGGAACATTTGCTGTGTCTTTTCCTCCCCCGCCCTTCTCCCTGACAGGAGCCCAGAGTGCCGCGGATTGGTTTCTGGGGCATCTTTTCAGCGCTTTATCAGACCTGCAGGCTTCTCAGTGCTGTCCCCAGATTACAGTTTAGGGAGGGGGCGCTTGATTGACAGGCCTTGGCCTTGGCGGTCCCTGGGGGGAAGGGGAGGCGGATTTGTGATGGCTGCACTGACTCGTACTTCTCTTACAATTTTCTCCAGGCTGGTTTCAGACTGTCAGGCTGAGAGAAAGCTCTCTCTGCATAATTCATTAGATCTCCTCTCTTTTTCACTCTTGGCTGCTATGTGGCAGGCACCGTAGCCCCATTGTTTAAGAAGAAAGAGTAATGGAGCTTGTCACAATATGTTAACATAGTTTATTGTTCACAGCAACAGTTTGGAAACAACTTAACTTCCTTTGAATCAGGCTATTCTGCATCTCCAGTGTAGAATAATTATGAAGGAAACGGAAGATTCAAATGGGCTATTAGGACAAAATTGCTGTCACTTGTCACTTTTAATTTATATTTGGCCAACAGCATCTAAGGGGTTCATTAATGACTATGGCAATGTCAATAAATAGCTTTGGTTGTACGACACTCAACAGGATGCAGCTATACAGGTTGCCTGTATACCCAACAATATTTTGCAGCCAATTATCCCGGCAGTGCCTGCATATGACACATACACGGGCCTGTCCTTTTGAAGCTTGTATACTGTCTCTGGTCATGATCTAGCAGGCATTTACTTTACTTGGAAATCTGCAAGGGAAAATACCTCATCTTTGATGCTACATGACATCCCCCTTCACAGAATATGACTAAACAAGCACATCCTCCAACAGCCAATTCTGCATGTTGAAGCCCGGAGGACAATTTCTGTCGCTGTGACATAAAATGTGAGCTGGTAGAGAGAGATTTTAGATGAAAGTGTGCCAATACAGAGTCATGTTGACCTCTGAATCACCCAGCGTGGATATAAAATGCCCAAAACTCCACAAATATGTTGACGGTGGTGCTGTTTTTTGTTTTTTTTTGTGACAGTTTTCTCTTTGTGTTGGTTTGATTTTGGATAACCTCAGTTTCAGTTTCAGTGTTCAATATCAACTTACTAATGGCAAATAAACACACAACTAAACTCAGATCCCTTGCAGATGTCCCTTTTGTGCATTCTCAATAGGGGCAGATATATACCGGAAAAACAGCAGCACAAATTTTGAGTGTCATCTGATGAGGGAGAAAACGGGAAAGAGTAGCTTTCACTTTCAAGTTAAATGAGCTTATAACAATGAAATATAACAGATTTTTCCAGGCATTATTGTACTGGTATGGACAATCCCAGTGTTACTGCTTCACATTATTTTGGACAGTTTTTCATTGCTTTTATCATCATCATTTTATCGTCCTTTATCTACTACAGGTTTATAACTATCCTCTGTACTAACTGTAGTTGCTTTGAAAACAGCCAGAATGATACAAGTAATTCCCAGTAAGAATGAAATTCATCAACCATTAATCTTGTTTTGCTTGACAGAAAGGTCATAATGTAACCACAGTCAGCAGTTGAATATTTCATTTTAACAATGGAAAGCAATTGGACAAAAATTGCCACAGAGAGAGTCCTGTGTATGTTTGTTTACATGCAGAAAACAGAAGCAAGCAAATTTGCACATTAATATAAAAGAAGAGAACTTTCAAGATTATAGCCTGGTATTAGTATTCTGATGCCACATTGCAAAATACTCTGAAACACATTCAAAGTTATGGATTACCTTCGATGGCAGAATTAAATGTTGATGATGCTCTTTTCTGAGTTGTTTAATACTGAGCATGTGTAAATGAGCATGAGAACTTTTGCAAAACAAATCTTAACCTTGTCAGTCATGGTCAGAATTAAAGAAATGGAAAAGACTATAAATACAAATAAAAGTGTTGACTCAGTTCTAAGAATGTCCTGACATCAAATGCAAGTTTGGGCCTGACCTTTATTCTGAAGGGACAAACCCCTTAAATGTCTTCACATATATAATGTTCACATATCAACCCTGTCTTTCACAGAGGATACTGAACACGTGTTTTTAAACTAGACTGCTGCCGTGGATAAATCCCTGGTCATTAATGTTCACTCTAAACCCAGGTCTGCAACTGTAGTAACACCACACATCACTATTCAACCAAAACATTAATAGTTGTGTACATCCATTCAACAAACCTGTTGACGTCACTTCATTCGAATTAGGAAATTCAACTGTCAGACATTATGGTCATGTCAGTTTAGAAGATTAAAGCTCATTGTATCAGATGCTGCAGCAGGTATCTATAGTAACCTTAAACCTTTAACCCCAAAGCGAGGTACAATATACAGAGCCGTTTCAGACCAGTTTTAGTCCTGCTTCAAAAGCAGGGCCATACAGTATATCTATATCTATATTACAGTTGATTACTTTTCATGATGTAATATGTCCAGACCACTCCATTTTGTATAAGATATACGTTTAATATGATCGTTATTTGTATTTATTTGAATGGGTTTTGTCCTTTTTGTTCTGCTGCAGCATGCCAAAGGACTGGCTCCTGAATAATGTTCAAGTTTGGGATTTGCTTAAGTTTAATGAGTTACCTTTAAAACCATTAGTCCAATGATCATAATAATCATGGCATTTTGGTTTATCGGGCCAATCATTATCATGGAATTTAAACTCCGATGAACTTAATTAATTTTAACACCTAAACAATTAAGTAGTTTCCACAGTCTCTTTCTTTTGTGAGGGACAGGAAGAGTGATTTACTCACAATTAGCCACAAAAAACTGTCAATTAAATTGAATCTTTTACTTATCCTTAGAACTCATATGATTCATTTCCACTAAACCTCAAAGATAATCAACTTCACAATGCATGAGATGACTTCTTGTCACCAAAAGTGACCATGGGTTTTAAACAGTGGGAACATTTCTGCTTAGAATACCAGTCTATTTTTCACTCAACATTTTTAGTCCTGGTTTATTTTGGAACATGCACATGGACTTGTAAAAAACCAAATCTAGTCTCACTCTGTCTGGGAGTGTGAGCAGCTGGAGAATAGCCCTTTCATAGATTTTGTGGTCTTTCAGGATCTTTCAGCTGCTAAAGTGAGTGAACAGTGCCACCTGCTGGGCAACACTGGTGCAAGCTTCAGCCATGATAGAGGTGCACACCATGAAATACTTCAAAATGTTAAATTCATGTTTAACACTGTGCATTAGTGCCAATATAATAATTATGCTGATGATATTGTAGTTGATAGTGCAGCATACATGTGCAATGAGACAATGTAAGTCAATGAAGAGAGTGAGAAACAAAAGGACAATTTAAAGAAAGACATCAGTTCCTCTTTACTTTGTTCTTTATTACACATTAAATAGGAGTGGTGAGATTCATGGCAAAAAATAGACTCATTTGAGATCAGATCACCACTCTACACTGCCCACAACAGGTGTGTTGTAAAGTGGTCATTCATTCACTTCCCTAGACCTGGACCCAGTCATACTCTCTAGTCACATACACAGAGCGGAGTGAAACTCCATTAAAGCAACATTCATTTAGACACACCAACGAAATGAAGCACAATTTACAAAATATGCACCTTTCAGTATCACAACTATACAAAGGTTGTTAAAATATGATCCAGGTATAAATGATACATTTCAGAAATCAGCTGTTGGCACGCAATAAAAGGAAGAGGAACATTTCAGTATAACTACTTTTGAAACAGTATTGTTAACAAGAGGGTTCCATAATTAAAATTGCATTAACAGTTATTATCTACTTCATGAAAAAAAAAAAAAAAAAAAAGGAGGTAATAATAAACCAGGTCAAAATTCATTAATCCTGAAAGCAAAATGTATCATGTCTGGATTTTCTGTGTCAATACCATTGCTCCCCTAAAAGAGCGTTTTGTGCATTTCTTGAGCACACACGCAGGACAAAGTAAATGTTGTCTCGGCTCTTTCTACCGTCTAAATGTAGCACCTAATGCAAACATAAAAAGGCAAATAAAAATCCCCAGGAGAACAGCTTGTAAATACAATGGAAAAAAGGTGGAATATGGGTTGACCTGGGAAAGAAACTAGGACTTATTTTATAAATTCAGACAATTTTCTCCAAAAACCAATTTTATGGCAATTATTGCCTCATTTACAAACATCAGTTCCAGTTACATCACCACGATACACAAGCTTTGTGAGAGAAAATTACAAATTATTTTGCTGGACAATCATTTCTGTTGAAAGGCAGTCCACCAAACAATTTCAACACTTTAGGAAATTAATCCAAAAACTCTTTCAAGCGCTCCACAAAAAAGGAAGAATCTGAAAATCCATTTGGAGTACATTTTGAACAACCTCTGTGACACCACACCAAGAGAAATATTCCTGAAAGCTGCTTGAAAAAAAGATGCATTCTGCTCTCTAGCCTGTCACAAGCAAACAAGTCAACAGCGCAGGAAAATGTGCAAGGCATGACACCTCTATGGCCAGCCACCGGAAAATCACAAAATCCTCAAATTTAAAACCAAACTAACGTTGAATGAACTGATATGGGGTCCTCGTACTGTTTAAATACAGAGCCTCAATCAGGAGGATGTTGACAGGAACAGCAATGAAATGATTATTGCCAGGATGAATTGAAAACAATCCTGCAGTCAAGCCTTTGAGAAGACAAAAGCAGGAAATGTGTGACCAGCGAGGTCAAACAACCTGTCCAACATTAGATTGTGACGAGGCATGAATCCCTGCAACATTAAATGACTGGCCGACACAAAACCTGGCTGTTAGTCCCATTTTGTTATCACAAAAATGGGTAAAAATCTGGATCTCTGAAAGTGTCATTAATCAAGCATAAGTGGCTGATTTCTTTCTCACAAAAGCAAGTACTGATTACTTTATATAAACCTGAAAAACTGGACTGTATGATGTCCGCTTGGGTCAGAGTTCCTCGTTGTTGGCTCTGCTAAATGTATCAACCGAGGCAGTTTGCAATACCATGTGTCATCAAGGACAAAATGCATGCAAAAAGAAAAACATAACAAACGTCTCATGTAGGCAAGAAATCACTCCCCACACAGTACAAAGCATTGACAAATTGTAAATCAATTAATAGCTAATTAGGGTGTTAAAACATTCGGAGAAGAGTAGGAGTTTGCATGCATACTTATATCAGTGACATAACTAAGTCATACCTAGAGGTCATTAAGATGGGGAAATTACACAGTGGCTGGGACATTTGGATCTCATCTGGCTGAACGTTGGTCCTTTCTTCATATCTGTTTTGTGTATGAGAATCGGGATGAAAATTCATTCTTTGGCATCCCATACTTAGAAGGGCATTACAGAACTTTTGTAGGTCATGACCTTTTAAGCAAAGGAAAAAAAAAAAAAAGAAAAAAACTTTCAATTGTTTATAATAACACTAATTTGTCAAACATGAGCTGCGATGCAATTAGCTCACAGCTCTGCAGTTCTATAAAATTATTCCAAATCAGCATCATCCTATAAAATCAAACAGGCTGTTGGACCAACACATGTGGGCAACTGGCACTAAACTGAAAATAAAGCTTATTGGTG
Organism: Pempheris klunzingeri; assembly: GCF_042242105.1. Taxonomy (NCBI): domain Eukaryota; kingdom Metazoa; phylum Chordata; class Actinopteri; order Acropomatiformes; family Pempheridae; genus Pempheris; species Pempheris klunzingeri. Next base: position 16,859,453 of record NC_092016.1, on the reverse strand, counting down.
TCGAAGTAGCAAATAACAGAAAGGCAGAAAAATCGGGTCAAGTTTAGTATTCAGTATGGTGGGTATTGAGAAAGAGGCTAATAATTTAGTGTAATGTACAAAATGTATTACTTTAACTGTTCAACATAGTTATTTTTTTTTTTTAGTCTGTCTTGAAAAGGGGTGATTATTCACATAAGTGTACACTTTGTCTTGGACTTCTTTTTCTTCTTTTTGCCCTCCTTGCTCATCTTCTCCTTATGCTTCCGGATTTCTCGCACTAATGTGTAAAAGGCATCATCAACGCCCTGGAAAAAAGAACAAATACGAAGAGAACATTATTATAGTTGCGGTGTTTTCATACCAGAATACAAATAAACACCTACACAAAAATAAACAGTCAAATATTATACAGCTCGACAAACATTTAGGACTGACAATGTTCTTGGATTGTGAGGTGAAACTGGAAAGGCTGCTAAACTTTAAGGGTAATTGCACTCTATGAAGAACAAGTAAAGAAAAACTGATCAAACGCCAATTCACACTCCAGTCTTTCATACCATAATAATAATGTGTAACCTGGACCTGGTGTGTTCCACTACCAAAGAAACTAAATGCAGTACTTTTCCTGGCATAGTTATATTGAATTTTATTATTTGAATTATTTTTTCCAATTGAAAACCATCAAATAAACTTGAATCTCCAAATATCATCTTGGATAAGGTCAAACTGCATTTAACATCAGTTTTCACTATTTTCTGTTCATCAGCCTGACACATCGGAGTAGAGGGACATTCATCGATCCACTTGAGGCTATGCGAGACACAGCTGAATAAAAGGTGCATAACTAATGAATCATGTATTTCAGAGTACACATCAGCGGTGTTTCCACTGAAAATCACATGGACAGTAGCTGCAGTTACATGAGCCAGTTTCTTTCCTTCTGAATGTAATCAGTCCAATTTACAGCTCCCACGTTAAATGACCGTTAAATAAAATGAGGACAAGTTGTCCTGTTTACATTTGCAGTCGTCTACGTGCAGTCGGCCGACACAAGCAAAGTGTTAAAATAAGATGGACCTGCATCATAGACTTGGCACTATTACTCGTCAACTGCTGCGGGTTTGTACTGAAGCAACAGTTTTATAAAAATATTCCGCTAACAGAGTTCGTGAACAGAAGGCAAGCCTTCTGTTTATCTCCCTAAAAACTAATAAAGAAGATGGTTCCTCTGGGAGAGATGCACCACACAGAAAAGTGATAGAAAACTCTAATGGGCAACAAATTAAAAAAAAAAAAAAAAAAAGGTGATAGTCATCATCCTCCACTGAACAGCTTTGATTTGCGTCAAGAATAAAAGTCTGTGGTATTCTGGAAAGCCACTTTCAAAAATGAATGACTTTTTTTGAATGAGCCAATTTATTCTGACTGAGGTGTTTAAATGAGGCTTTATGCTCTCGCTGTGATTTTTAGCAAATAAAAGGCTCCATGTGAATGTAGCTAGTGTCTGCTGATGCCACACCGGGGACTAGAACAGTTGTGTTGTGCAATAAATGATGGTGAATCTCAGGAGCTGCAGAGTAAGGAGGTCACTTCAGGTTGTGACAAAGACAGCAGGAAAGGAAAGAATAAAGACTAAGGGATTTGTGACTGCAAGAAAAACTCTGTCACACACACACACACACACACACACACACACACACACACACACACACACACTTTTCATTTACAACATATCTGCCAGTTTTTTTAAACACCATCCTCCTTGGAAATGTTTCAGCACATGATTTGGTCCCACCATAATCTCCTTTAAATCACATACACTACTCACAAAAAGTTAGGGATATTCGGCTTTCAGGTGAAATTTCAGGATGAACTTAAAATGCATTCTAAAAACTTTCCAGGTGAACTTAATGTGACCTTCTCTAAACTTTTGAATGCACATGTCCAACTGTTCAGTGTTTCAGTACTTTTTGCACAAGTTGCTGTTCTCTAACAAGAAGCTTAGCAGCAAAATTCACAACAGGTTTGATCCCTGAATCGACCAAAACATTTCCTGCTTCAGTTAGAATTGGTATTTAAACAGTCCTCCTCATCGTGCTGTTCACATTCTGACATCATGAGACCAAGACGACACCTAACAATCGATCAACAGCACCTCGCCATTGCGAGGCTTCAAACAGGAAGTCCTCAGACTGAGGTGTTAACTGAGTTTAGAGGGTCACAGAGTGTCATCAGGAGGTTGTAACAGTGATACAGAGTGACTGGAAGAGTCACAGAAAGAAGAGGAGTGGACGTCCTTTGGCCACATCCCAATTTATTGAGACACTGAAAAATTTTTGTTGTGGTATACCCACCACTGATTTTCTTTCAATAAATTGTTTAAGATGAATAAAATTACCATTGCATGCTTCTACTTAAATGCCCTACTTTCATGATATAATATCACCGTAGCATTCACTTTTTACATTTTCCATATATTTCACCTGAAAGTCGAATATCCCTAACTTTTTGTGAGTAGTGTATATCGGCTCGCCAGCCCATAACCCTTTCTCCACGATGATTTCAGCAGATTGGGACGCTTTCACACTGGTAGTTTAGTGAATGATTAGCCTGGATAATATGGGTGTTTTTTCTAAAGCGCACACTAAAAATGCTTTATCAAGTCAACATGAAAGAGGTTTTCTGAATCTCTCAGCCAACTGTGGTATGGCTTTTGACTAGTCGTCCTTTCCTTGTGGAAACCAGGGCAAATGCGTGCACCTTGATGTGCAAAGAATTACACAAACGCACCCCCAGATCAGAACAAAAGTTGACAAGTGTGAAAGCAGACCAGTGGGGTTAGCAGAAGGGGGGGGGTCAATTGAACTCATGTTCAGACTCAAGTAAACAAACTCAGTGTGAAAACGGCCTTAGATAATAATCAGGAATAATACACAGAGACACTGAAAAGGGAAGAAATCATCAGCCGTTTCAGCCTCCTGTTAGAGCTTCACCACAGTCCCAATGAAACCAGCATGTTAACTGTAAGAACCCATGAAGCACCAGCTCTCATTGAGTGTCTTCTCCCTTTGCCTCCTCCACAATCCCCACTAACACACACACAGAGCTGGTGGGCGCGCGGCTGCATACACTTACCCCTTTCACATCACAACACACTTTTTAAGCTTGACACAGCGCGGAGTCTTTTCTTCCTTGCTGAGCTTATTGAGCCGGTACAGCCTGATCTCCCGTACCAGAGTGTAAAAGGCATCTTCCACTCTCTGCAGTATAAGACACAACTTCCCTCAATGCTGAGGAATACAGGAGTACATACTGTATGGGTGCATGTGTTACAGCTTACAGATACAGAGGAGCAAAGCAGGCCGATATCTTGAGGTGGGTCTACCTGCAACATCTGCGCTGGCCTCATCGTCTACATAAACTGATACTCCACCCAAAATCTGTCTCATTTATTCCAAACACTCACCGCCTGTAGGCTTGAAAAGATTTGTCATTTCCCTCCTCTCAATGAAGAGGGGCTGTGGAAGGATTGAGTTCCAATGGTGGCAAGTTTTAATAGCAGAAGAAAAGTATCAAAGCATCCTTAAAAAAAAATAAATAAAATCTTACTCGGTATGTTCCAAACAATCATAGTTTTGCCAAAAAGACTATGTTCACTTTTGCCCTCTTTGAAGTTCTGACAAAAGTAGTGTGTTGAGCTGTATTTTGGCAAAACTATACTTGTTTGGAAGACACCGAGCACACACATGGATGGTTATAGATTATAGTGCAGCAGTGGTTTGAATGTTAATATCTAATTTTCATCATGAAAGTGTCATTGGTGGAATCCATTTACACTGAACTTAAAAAAAATGAACTTCAAAAGCAGACATCTTTTCAGCCTTCGGTGGGTGAGGGACACTAAAAAGATAAGAGTGGAGTATCACTACCTCTCAAGGCTAATATAAAAAGGAGAAGTACGTGCATTATGAGCATATTTGATTGAGCATTTTAAGTGTTAAGTTTCCCAGAGAAGTCAGATGAAATCACTGAGATTTGGGAAACACTGGGTGGCTTTGTTTGCAGTTGCTGGTCCAACAGCAGCAGCACGTGAATGGTGAATTATTGGTACACTCAGGTGGGAAAAGGTGAACAGAGCTGTAAGAAATCATTGTGTCATTAATTTCCCCCGCACCAGAAAGAGCTGTGATTCACTTCAGGTCAGAGAGACCAGGAAAGATGTGTTTACAGATCACTGCGCCAGCCAGCCACCTAAGGCCATGCTCACAACACACACACACACACACACACCCTTTGACTCGACCACGCCACGGCAAGTCTTCCAACACCCAGTCACAGTAACCAGTAAGCAGAATCATTAAACCCCCTGAGTAATTGCCAACAGCTTGTCCTTTCATGCAGACTCCTTGACACACGTTTACTGATTTGCTGATTATTGATAATGTTGGATCCCATGAAGATTGCCCTAATGATGATATAATTTCAGATAAACACATCAAAGTAGCATGCAATGATTACTTTATCACCCATAAATTAAAAAAAAAAAATTCAATTAACCAAAGAGGATTTAACGATGCGCGGCGCATTCATTGCCTGAGACATTTCCAAGCAACATTATTATAAACAAGACCATAATAGACACTGAATCAACAGCACCACATGACTCAAGACTTTAATTCTTACTTGTGATCCAGGTCATTATCAAGCCTTTGTAAGAACATGTCAAAATTACTGCGAGCCTGATCTCTATGGAATTAAGGAATTTGATTTTAAAGTGAATTTTATGAGACTGCTGTGTCAGTCAAGCCAGTACAGCTGAGACCACATGCAACTTCTCTCCATTCAATATGATCTACAGACCTGCAGTGCAACACTCCAGCAGTTTAGTGACAGACTGAAAACTTAAACTGTTTGAGTCTTAAGGGCGTGGTCGTCTCTGGCTGGGCTCTCACCTGTCTGGTTTTGGCTGAGGTCTCAATAAAGGGAATGCCATAGCTGCGTGCTAAGTCCTGAGCCTGCTTGGTGTCCACTGTCCGGGACGGGAGGTCACACTTGTTCCCCACCAACACCATGGGGACGTCCTCGGAGTCTTTCACCCGCTTAATCTGTTCTCTGGACATTGACAGACACAACACAAATTTAATTTCATTTTAAGTTCAGAGTAACTAGAATACGATCATGATCAGAATTTTAGTGTTTTACCTCAAAAATACATTAAATGGTAAGTATTCAAACTCTGATGTGGCATCAAATTCTACAATGAGATTATCACTAAGATCATTTTGTCCCCATATTATTATATGGGGGTGCAATAAATGTGGATATTTTAACTACTGCCTTGATTTTTTCCCCCAAAATGTTTGATTCACAAATCAAAAAGAGCATCGGCATGAACAAAATCATGCACAGCAGTGAAGTGGCAAAGGAAGTTACAATAAATCTACTTCATATAAAATCTTTAGCGGCAAATTTTATTGCTTTGTCATGTATATATGTTTGAGGCTGCCTTTATTAGACAGTAGAGAGCTGAAACTATGGGTTAGACAGAGTTTCCAGTTGGACTTGACCCTGGACATTAGAATTACATGGTCAGCACCTTACACCACTAGGACACCCCAAAATATTAGCACTTCAAAACACTGCAGTCACACTGGGTCCAAAGACTGCAGAGACCATCAGTCTCTCAGCTCACCTATAGTGGTGAATGTCCTCGAAGGACTTGGTGTTGTTGATGGCAAAGACGCAGAGGAAGCCCTCCCCTGTCCGCATGTACTGATCCCTCATGGCGCTGTACTCCTCCTGACCTGCAGTGTCCAGGATGTCCAGCAGACACGTCTCTCCGTCAATCACTACCTGCTTTCTGTAAGAGTCCTACAGAGGAAGAGGTCAGAGAACGATCAACCCTGAGCATCCGAGTTGGTTGTGGATCACATACTTTAACAATTATTCATTTTCTTTACACTTAAATGTGTTTTTAACATCCATGTTATAATTGAGTGCAACATCTTTTTAGAATGCGTGATTTCCTGCGATTCAACATATTTTATGATCCTCAATTGTATTTATATCACAAAGATCACAAGAAATTTTCATATTTATACATATGCAAAACATGTTCAGCACAGTGAAGTGTATTCAGCATTTTATCTATTACTAATTCAAACTAAATTTGTTGACATTGTTTCATAATGGCATGCTTGCATTGACACGATTTTGCTGAAAGACATCACATGACTGCATTAAATTATTGCCCCACTCTAGCTGTAGTAGGCCACTCCATTTTCCAGCAGACCTCAAATCATAATGAGGTCCCAATTTCCACTGTGTCAAAGCGCTCCAGCTTTTCATCACACTGATGGTCACACTCAGTCTGATCAAACAAATAATTACGGTGTGATCCAGTGAGCAGCAATTGTTTCAGATGTTATCTTGTATTCAAATAATCCTTAATGGAGCTCTAACCTGCAGCTGCACAACAACACTTGAATGAAATCGCTCAGTAGAGGTTGGTCCCCTGAGAGAGCAGGCAGGCAGACACACATGGAAAGTTATTAAAAAACCTGTTTGGTGTCTTTTTAAGACTTAAACCAGAAGAACCTGCTGCAACTCCTTTTTTAGTGTCTCCTTGTTCTGCCCCCTTCCAAAATACAAACAGAACCATGAGCACAGACGTGTACTTGAGCACACAAATTCACACATACATGTACATGCATGCACACATAAAGTTTCATTACCTCGATGGTGGGGTCATATTCATCCACAAAGTGATTCTGGATGAGCTGAATGGTAAGTGCGCTCTTGCCAACGCCACCAGCTCCCACCACTACCAGCTTATATTCTGTCATGATTCACCTGTGGAAGCAAAAACAAACAAAAAAACAGCATGTTATACTCAGGTGTTTCCAAAGACACAGACAGTGACAGTTCATCTGTAGGATCAAAGCCTTAAAAGGGAAAAAGAGTTTAGTAGTGCATTTCTCAGATGTTTAAACCCCTCTGCACTTAATACATTATATTCTGCTGTGGATGGTTGAAACTCGAGTACTGAATTATTGCTAAAACAATTTTGTCTACTATCTTCATTTGAATCTCTTCATTTCTGCCTGGCACGCTGTCAAGTCTGAGCCTGAGGATTGACTGAAAAAAATAAAATAAATAAAAAAGTAAATGCGTCTTTCAATATCACTTAACACTTTGAATAGCACTGCTGATTCACCGCAAAATTACATTTCACATCATCTTTATTTTGCTTTTCATTTATAAGATGTTCGTATTCAGTATAATAGGAAGCTTGTGGGGGAAACTACAACCATCAAACAAATAAATTATGGTTCACCTGCAAGGAATTATGTACAAATGAGGGAAAATAAACACTGAAAAACTGCTAGTGAATTCAGGGGGAGTTAACATATTAAATCATTATTAGCCCTGAAATAAATCAAATGTTAATAAAGCCCAATTTATAAATAACTTAAATTAAAACTGTTGCAAAAATAACAAATAATCAGGTAGAGAATAAAAAGAAAATAGGTAGCTGTGAACATCCCATCATCAAATGCAGCAACACATCCAGCTGTATTTTCTGAGTAGCAGCCAGACAACAAAAACTAACCCCAGGCAGAAATCTATGACATTACATTAAGGTTCCAAAATTGACAAGCAACTGGGAGGCTCTCTGCTGTCTGACTGCTTTGTGAAGCAGCGCCCATCAATAGTGGCAGCTGGCCTTTTCAGAAGTTACAGTACATGCTGCTCACAGCTCTGCACAGCCTGCAGTCAGGGAGGAGTTCCACTGAATCTTATTGCCTTTTCTAGACAAACAAAAAGGAGAATGTGGTTTGATAGGTATTTGGCCAGCAAATGCTATACTTTTACTAGGCTCGTCCGCGTTCCCAACATTTAAGACGCTCCCTGAAATGCCCCACGCAGTCTGCGATTTACACACGCTGAGGCTGCTCTGTCCATTAGGAAACAATCTTATCTTTACCTGAGCAGATAAGACGGCTGACAATGTCACAGATCGTTCCAGCAGCACATGGAAGTCGTCTGCCACATGCTTGTCATGTCTGTACAAATACTGTCACTTTTCAAGTATATCAGACAGTCAAAGCACCTTTGAATGGCTAAATGTAGTACATGTGCATCAGGTCTACTCAGCAACACACTGAGGTGTAATGATGGTGCAGCTTGTTTTTGGTTCAGTGACTAGTGAACTTGGTCGTCTTGCCCTTATTTGTGTTGTAGTAGAGTTAAAAACACACTGCCATGTTGACAGCTCAGCTTCAAACTGTGGTACAGTTATGATGCGGAGGCATTTCCTGAAAATATGACTATGCCAGTCATGGTTATTGATGCCTTATGTTGACACCATCTGGATGGCACTGAGTATCCACCACTGACAACAAGGCTATTCTCAGTGTAAACTTGTTTATTTCAGACAGCATCTCACCAGGGGAGTCGCCTGCATGGTTGAGGGCTAATGCAGAAATGGTGGGCTGATTAGCAGCCAGCCACATAAATACTAACCCACACTGTAACAGTTTTGTCACCTTTGTGAGTTAGCCGAGGTTGAAACAGGCCTCCCCACTTCTCAATGAAAGCTCCTGCAATAACACCCAGAGCAGGCTTAAAAGTTGAAAGGAATTTGATTTAAATCCACTCCTCTGTGCCCGCAGGGTTGCCAGATTGGTTGAGAGAAAACCTCCGAGCACTGTGTTTAAATAACCAGGCTGCTGTGCGGTTAGCTTGTTTAGCATCGGAGCTCGCCCACAGTCTCAAAAGTAAGCTAACTAGCCCCCGTGAGCTAAGCTAACGTGTTTAACAAAAGTAGCTCATTAATGCAGCACTGTCTGCGTCGTGTGTCCGGACAAAGTCGGTATCATTCATTCAAAGGGGAAGGGGGCAGATTTTGGAGCCGCCATTGACAGGCTAGCCCAAAGGTCTGCATTGCAGGGCCAGACGTTGGGTTAACAATTGGGCGTAGTTTGCACTCACAACGAAAATGAACATTTCCACTACGGTGATAATGTTCAGTGGTTACACAGCTGACCTATCCGCTAAATCAGGGAGAACAATGCAGCAACAAACCCAATAAAGCGACACACATGTATGAATCTTATCCATTTGTTTTACCTTTTAGCGAGTGGAGTTCCGCGTCCGAAGTAGCGACCAAATAAGTCAAGCTGATAATCCTCTGGTTTCACACGATCTCTGCATTTCCTATTTCACTCCCAAACGCCCGCATTTAAGTCGGTCTGTCTCGTCTCAGGAGCAAGCGGGAGCATGCAAAAGAAAAAAAAATAAAGTGGGCAAATTAATCGATTGAACTTTCCATTTGATCCAACGTCCGGCCTAGCTGCTCGGGTTGGCCTCCTTTAAGCGAATATGGGCGGATACCGGGGCGCACTTTACCCAGAAAGCATAGCTGGGGATTTCAACCGGTTTGGGGCATTTCACTCGACCCTGTGTCGCAATGTGGGCACGAATAGGCTCCTTATTGTCCTCAGAAAACATTTGTATTGGTGTTTTAATTCATAAATGTGTGTAAATGTTATATTCACCCTTTTTGCCTGTGTTTATTATACACGTTTTGTATGCGCAAACTCGATTAGATTTTTTATTCTGATAACATGTCATTTGAAGGCAGACAGAGTGATTGACATTAACGCTTTAACGCTCACAAACAATATTGTATCTATGTAGGTCACATGGTGTCAGTTTCAGGACGTCTCCTTTCAGTGTGGAGATCTCCTGCCGCTGCCTGCTGCAGAGTCAACAAAGCCTAGGGGGCGACTCCACTATATATAGGCTCTAAATATAACTGGATTGTGCTGCAGGGACGTCATTCCCAGGCAAGGAAATGATTTGGCAATCCCTTGTCAGTTTTCCAAAGTGTTCACCAGGATGCCTCCTGCGCACTTTTTGCGCAGGAACATTTGGTTTGTAAACAAAATGCAGAAAATCAACCCTAAAGGACGACGATGGGAGGGGGGGAGTATAAATTAAAACACACTTTAACTACTTGAAGGATTTTTTTTTTTTTTTTACCAAGACGGTCAACAAAAGGGAGGGATTGACTTTTAAAAAAAGACAGCAAGCCTAAGTGTAATATCAAAGGACATGATCCGTGAAATGTAACAGCCCAAAGCAATAATACAGCTAAGCAAGAGTTATTAAGGGCATAAAGTAGAAAAAAAATACGACACGCTGTTTTCACTCCAGTCAGCAGACACGCTAGAGGTCACTATTGACTTGTTGTCTGGCTGTTGTCCAGGCTCGATGGAGACCACAGCTATGTGAGCTTTGTGATTTCAGATATAAGTGAAAGCCCATTGTAAACCATGATTATGTTCACCAGTGTTGTTTTTACTGAGGAGATCCCGTGCCGTTTAAAATGTGCTGATACCAATTTCCCAAACATGTTTGATGAGCAGCTATGGCAAGCAAAGATGAATAACCACTGTACAATTTAGAGAATGTGATTTTACAGACACAAAATATAGATTAGATATCTATATTCTGTGTGGAAGTACTGGCTTATTTTTTCTGCATCTTAAAGAAAGGCACTGTGCATCAGCCCCAAAAACAAACAAAAAAACAAGAAATAAATAATATACGATCCATTATTAAAGATGAGACCCTCCAACAGGAAGTATGTGAAATAGGATGTTCCATTTAATGTTTTTACAGTGTTTTGTGTAATAATATCACAACAGTGTTTTGGCAGTGTTTCACTGGCAGAAAGGTCACACTTAAACAATAATTCATTCCTGTCCACAACCTCATTACATTGGCTATTAATCACTCTGTGTCATTATGGATACACAGTTTTATATGAAACATGATTTACTGGCAGCTATGGTGTGATGGTGTAAAGTAAATGTGAGACCGTTCCTTCTGCAGGTTTAGATACACTGCACACAAAATATAGGTTCACTTGTAGGTACAATACACATTAAAACTTCAATGCACACAGTAAAGCTGTTTATTACGTATAAAATCTCTGCCTCAGAACAATAGAAGTTGTATTATTACTAAAAACACTAAAGCATAAAGTTGTCACATTTTCTATTGGCAGATACTATAATGTACAAAATAGAAATAATTGGCATTTTGTATAGCAGGCATTTTGATGTCATAGGAGGCAAATCACGTGTGCCTGGTAACAGTAATGATGTTGACTCACTGTAATGGCTTATTGGGACACTAAAGAGCCATCATTTATGTTATGAGTTACATAAATGACTTGCCACAGATTCAACTAGTGGTTATTATTGTCAGTGGTGATTATTTCACTTGTATAAAATGCTTTTCTATAAAATGCTCACAGCTTTGAGCTTTACAGGAGACTTCGTATTTAAAGAAAAAAGCTGTAATCCTGACCAGTGGTCTTTAACCACATTTAATGACTCTTAAACCTGCTTAAACCTGCTGCTTTCACCTACCAGGACTCCTGAAACCAACAAAGTTGCTGAGACAAGACCATATTTAGAGACATGGCAGATGACAGAGAGGTCTGTTCTGTCACAAGAGGGCAGTAATTCTCCATTCATACATGGGCCCCATTGCTAAAGGTCCATCTGCTGCTCCAGCTAAATGTACTGCATGTTTAATTTCACCTTTTACAAATAACTTCTGTGTGTCAGGTGAAGTGAAAATATAAGTTTGACATCATCGGCTGTATCCAACCACTGTGCAGTTTAATTTTGGGAATGTAGAGCAAGAAAATTAGTTACTGTTTTACTTTAATTTCTTTGATAATGTCCAATAAATAAACACATTCTACCAGATTTAGCCATATTACATCACTAACCACTACATTCATTATGACAGACACCGTGTGTGTTCCCCATTTGATATGGAAGCTAATTCACTTTGCCTTTATGGTGTGAAATATGTCACACTGTTTCATCTGCATGGTATTATTGCCATTTTACTCATATCTTCTTGTGTTGCAATTGTATGACGTGATATTAGTACATTTCCATATTCAGCAGAGTAAATTCAAGGCTGATATTCTGCAGTAGTTTTTGAATGAATGCGATGCACAACTTTCTTAAGTCTAAAAAAAACAGATCATGAATGACTTTCACTACATCTGCCAAAAAGACTCACCTAAGATACATTTCTATTCAAATGTCTCAACTTCCTGGTGTAATAAAAAGGACTGAGCCGGCCTCGCTCTCACACAGCCACTGCTGACCAAGTATTGTACATGGAGCAGTGTCAGTATCTTATCTAAATAACAGTCTGTGTGCTCTCACTCTGTTGCTCAGATGTCCTGAGTGTGTGTGTGTGTGTGTGTGTGTGTGTGTGTGTGTGTGTGTGTGTGTGTGTGTGTGTGTGTGTGTGTTTGTAAAAGTTGGCTCCTGATCGCCCCCCGCCCCCTCGCAGTGTATTGCAGCTTTAAACAGTCCACAATGCCTTGCGGTGTCCCAGTTCCAATGCGATGTATCCACCAGCAGGAGTAGCCTAATGAAACGGGGAGAGGGGCTTTTTCCGCAGCTTATTGGTGAGACCGCAGCAGACTGGCGCACAGAGAGGGCAGGCACAAACTTTGGGACGGACGACCGAAACGTCAATAATGTGTTTTTGAGGACGTCTGTAGCCTTTTGTTTAGTTTTTTTGCGTCCAGCAGCCAAACGTTACTTTGTCGCAGTTTGGTTGGAAGTGATTTACTGGGCAATGGTGTAAGAAGGACGCATTTTGCGGAATTCACGCCTCTACCTGTGTTTTCACCCCGAACTTCACTTCGGATAGAGAAGCACTGAGCTGAATCCCGTTTGCACCTCAGAGGTAAGACCATTTCACAGACCTAAGAATAGCAGGCGGTGCTGTAGTTGTGAGGCTGAGATAGCGGAAACATTTCTGTAGTAGAATAGTTGGGCTACTCTGTGAGCCCACTACAGCCCATTATTATCGCCATTTCTCCAGCCTCGTCCCACTCGACAGCAACAATATGAGGTAGAGGTGCACTGCACTGCCATAAGGTACTGATTTGATACGTCTGTCAGGGTGTGTAGTGCCGAAATATCCAGCTAATCCACCCCTAAACTGTGTTTGCATGTGTTCGTTTGAGAATTAAGTTCAGTTAAAAGCATTTTCAGGTGTCCTCGGATGATTGCGACTTTAGTATCTTTGCAGGCCCTGGATGTTTTGCAGAGCGTTCACTCACAAATGTTGCTTTGTCCTTTTTCATACTATTCTCTCTCATCATGTTCAGCATCTTGCATGATTATACTCTCTCTCATGTTGTCACAAGTCGTTAAAAATCAGTAATAACAACAGAATCTCAATATAAAGTCACTTCCAGTTCATTCTACCTTAAGCCCTAGTGCCCCACTCTACTTACAGATATACACCAGGTGTAGCAGAACCAACCTGTGGAGCTGTTGCACTCAGTCAAGGATTTATGTCTCCTAGTGTTATGCTTTGTGATGTTTAAGAGCTGCTTTAGTCTGGAAATAGAGTCATGTAATTCAGTGGCCTTTGCTGTATTTACTGTGCCACAGCACCATGAAGACCAGGCTGCAAAGAACTACCTACAGACAGCAAAAATAAATAAGTTTTGCCACTTTTCGTGTGTGGCTGCCATTTCAGCTGCTGCTGTAAAACTATTTCAGTTCTCTAAATGCGTACATACAAGAATCATTCAGCACCAGATGATGTTTTACAAACCGCTGTAACATGTAAACCTTGGCCAGAGGCCTCTTGTTGCCCCGCTGTGCTGCTGCCCCGGTGCAGGAGCCTGCTGCCTGCCCTGCTGGCTCTTCAAAGCTGCCTAGTGAGCAGTGAATATGGCAAGGGAACAAAGGCGGCATTATTGCTGGCTGAACGTGCCGTCCAGATGTTCAAGATCCTGCCAGCGCTGACCTCCCAAATGGGGGGGAGGCTGCTCCAGCGCCTAATAGTTTAATATCAGCCAGGCAGAGAGAAAAAGGCAGGCTTGCTCCAGGGTAGGGGCCACTGAAGAGCTCTCAGGGGCTGCGGGTGTTGTTTGTACCGTGACTGGATGTGGGTTTAATCCCAAATACCCCAATCTTCAGACTGGTGCTTCAGAGCGACAATTTGGAGTTAGAAGTAAAACTGTGAGGGAGTGCTGCACATTGCTTGTTACTTTTGTATAATGATGTTCCTTGTGTATATTTTTGGGTAACTGCGGAGCTTTAGGTATTTGGGCTGTTTCAAAAAGCTTTACACAAAAAAAAGAAGAAGAAGAAAATGCATTGTCTTCTGCAAGGAAAGTTTACAACTGTCTTTTAGCCTCTGATTAAGTGGTGATACAGTGTGACCTTTAATTGCTTATTAATCAACAGTTTTCTATTGCAGGCATTAGGTCTTGTCATTGTGTTGAGAATAATGCAGCAGAGACACAAAATCAACTGAGAGGATGATGGCATTGTACCCAGCAGAGGGTTTTGGACTTTTCAGGAAGGAAGACAAAGCCATCGCACATGTTATTCGTCTTTTTTGTTTTTCAGTTACATCATATTGCACATTTCACTGTGCAGTTATTAAGATGTTGCAAACACATGTTTGTGCTAATGATTATCCAGTTTAAACGTACCTTAGATTGGATGCAGTTGCCTGTTGCATCCCCGTCAAGATCACAGAGCAGACCAGCACATAGCTGTCTTGTCCCTTGAAGTCATGGCCCATTGCATGCTTGCAGCCCAGGAGTGCATACCCTGGATGTTATCAGTTTCCACTCTGCAGGATCAAGGCCTGTCTCTGGCAACAGTCTTTGCTCTGTAACGTTTACATTTACAGAGCCTATTGTATATCCACCAAGCTGGCGTACTGAGGATAAGGAAAGTCTTTATCTGGTTCCCACTGCAAGACCCTTAGCTTTAAACCACAGGGGACCCATCTTGTCACCATGTCTTACTTTAATGTTGTACAGTTGCCAAGCCAATGTGTTTTAGGCCCAAGGATTATACTTGATGTCTATCTGGAGAAGCTGAACACGAGGAAAGAGATTTCTCCAGTTAGCTCTAAACGAGTCACTACCAACGCCTCCACAATAAACCAGCGTCTGCTCACAGAGGTCTATTTCACAACAGATCTGTTACCAATTACAGCACAGTATAAATTGCTAGTAATTACATGTTGCTCTACAGGGATTGCAGTTTGAATTAAAGTTTGGTTAGCAATAGGCAAGGAGGTTTAAGTACTAGAACAGACTGCTGTCGCTTCAGCCTGTAAGAACTATCCCATTGTCTTAAATCAACAGCAGCGTGGGGGAGTTTTGCGCATGTCAGAAACCTTCTATAATAAATAGATTACTTGTTTTAATTGCCTACTTGGATATAAAAATTCCTTCAAACTTACAATGCCCATGTGCTTCATGAAATGGGTTCATTGTTTTCCAACTTAGTGAACAATGGTCAGCAAATTTGGAGAGGAACCAGGGTGTAACAGCATCTACTCAGCATCTACTTGTGGAACACTGGTGTTTTCCTGAGAGATCATTTCTCTCAGCTTGGTTCAGTTTCCGCCCTCCAGGCTTTCCCCTGACTCAAGCTCAGTCTCGATTCTGTTTTAATGTAGTGAATGCCGCATTTTGTTTTCCTCAAATACCCCCTTGTTCAGTAAACTGCACAATGCTCAGGCCAGTTCAAGATGCTTGACGGACTGTAAATCCCCCAAAAAGCAGTGCCATATTTAAGCTCCTACGGTAAAAACCCCTACCGTATTTCTTCATGATGTATGATACAGTGTTTTGGTCGTGCTGAAAAACCCACAGGAGCATATGGAAGGTTGTTTACACCAGCAGCCAGTTGAAGCCTTTTTCCTGCCAGCTCGGTGTGCTCCTGTAGGTCTGGAGAATTGTCATCAGCAGCCGGGTGGGAGGGCTGCTCAGTGCTGCTCACACACCTCACTGCTCTGAGAGAAATGCATCTCGAGTCAACACTGCTGAACCAAAATGAGGCTGAAACAAACGTGCTCCGGAGCCACGAGGATCTGGATGTTTTGCTGCAGTTGATCATCTCTCAACTGAGCTTAGATAGAATTCACAGGAATTTAAGCCGTCCTCTGTCTCATGAAATGCCTCTCTGGCATGAGATGAGCTGCACAAATCAGGGAGTGGGCATCTCCCCAGGCCGTGGCTTCGACAGGCCAGAGGAATAGAGCTTGCAGAGCTCAGGATGGCACTGTGCCCCATACCACTGTGCCTGTATCATCAGTTGGGTTTTCTGAGTTAATGTTAATGAATAAAAATGTTTCATGCCTGGACCAGAGCAAGTGACATTTATAAATCCCCCCCTGTGTCTTGTTGAACTTGTGCAAGATTGTGCAAGGTTTGTTTTGTTGCACATGAAATATTCTGTTTTATTTGAACAATTGCTTGTTTTGTTTTTTGAGCTCGTGTTTTGTTATTGTCAATGCAATGCACAGTGTTCCATGCAGTGGTCTCAGTAAATCCCTCTGACTCAGTGTTGTTATAGGTTGTATTTTTTAGGCACTTTCCCCTTCCCCCACCAGGGTATCCAAACCTTCTCCCTGGCTGATCCACCATGCCTGCTTTGCATCAAGACCTACTCAGCCCCTATTACTGTTTCCACATCCCCCTGGAAAAAGGGTTAAACTACACAGTGACTGTATTTTGGGTCACCGCAGAAAAATCTCACAGCTTGTGTGTGACTATTTTCCTTTTCTTCTCCGTCCTTCAGCCCTTAATGCCATTTAAGGGCAGACTGAATGAAGGACAATAGCACTTTCCAACCAGCTGTGAATACGCCAAGAATAGAGTGATCAAGAGCCAGGCCACAGACAAGTGGCACTCACGTACATACAGCTGCACTGACTGTACGTATTGGATTAATACAAAATTAGATACATACACAGTGCATTTGTGCACTTAACGATCACTTTAATCTGAGTCCCTAAATCTCTGTTAACTGCCTGAGGTTTTGTTGTGTTTGTTTGTAGAGTTAAAATCATTTGTCAATTACATTGCATTACATTACATTGGTAATGAACTGCAAATTTAAAAAATGGAACACCCTAATAATCCTTTAGGTCATTTATCAAACATAAAGGCCAAACATTTCTCTTCTCTGTTTTGTGTAAGTTTTTTGTGTCTTTTGGGGGGTTTAGACTGTTGGTCAGGTAAAACAAGCAATTTGAAGATGTCAACTCGGGTTGTAGGAACTTCTGAAGGGTATATTATAAAGCAAATAATCAATCAACTGAAAATAAAAGAAAGAATAAACAACAATGAAAGTCATGAGTTGCAGCTCCATCTGTCTGTCTAACTCTACAAATGTTACCTTATAGCCCTGCCTAATGTCTTTACCATACTTAGAAAAGCAATTGGTGTTGGATAGGACAGGCTGGTGTGGATGACTTTGTGAGTGTGTGTAGGGAATATGTGGGCAGGGGGAGGTGTAATTAGTGGGGGGTTGGCAAACAAAAGGACCTTTTGACTCAGTAGTGTAGATGGAGTGAAGGTTAGATCCATGGAGAGTGATACAGATCTGGGGAGATGCCATTCATTCTCTCCCAGTACTCTGTCCTTGAAGAACATTTTGAAGGATACGTCCCTTTAGATGAGTATTTCCTTCACTGCGTTATGTTGTAGCTACTATTCACATTTTAAATGTGTGCTTAGTAAATCTGATAATGTGAGTAACCAGTTTACATTTGCACATCTGCATAGCAGATTTTTTTGAGAATTTAAAGTGCATCAGCAGTCAGTCAGTAGCTATTATATCAAAGCACACTGATGAAGACAGTCCATCTGAAATATTTTATTGTTTTAATATTTTATTGACTGTTCTGATGGTTCAGTATGGAATAATGGACCCTATCCCAGCAGTATGCAGGCCATAACTATGTTGCATGTGTTACAGAAAAATGGAAATGACTGTGACATCAAAACAAAACCCCACTCTACTTTTTTGTGTTATTCTGTAATTCTTTCTCAAATTTTTTCTCCACGTTTTCCTTTTTTCATTATTACATTTTTATCCCCTCTCTGTTTCACTCTCTGTTCCTGTCCCCTCGAGTGAGTCTTCCTGCTCTCTCTTCACAGCTTCCATGTAATTCTCTGTACAAAAGCAGGAACTGAGACTTGGGAATGTCTGCTGGCAGACTTTTCCTGCACCCCCAACAGACATGCACCTATTCATAGAGAGGAACGAAACAGCGTTATGCGCCAGCTGGTCTTGGCATGCCTGGCTGTAGGAAGTCCATTCTGTCCTTTTTACATAAGCTGCTGCTGAAATTGCCTGACTTTACCTTGTATTTTGTGCTTATTTGAGTACTTGTATTAGTAGACATTATCGCGGGTAGAACTGTTTGCGTCTCTTTGTGTCGTAAGACTTTATCCTTTAACTGAGTGACTGAGTGTCATAACCATGGACTTGAGCACATCCTGACTAACTGTTTCCTGTTTCCCCTCGTGTTTCCTCCCCAGTGAAGCAGCCAGAGCGGCCTAAGCTGCCCTGCACCACTGGAGCCTTCAATAATGCCGGGGCCCACACACCACTACCGGCCCCCTCGTTTCTGACCCAACATGGAGCTAAAGGTCTGGGTGGATGGAGTCCAGAGGGTCGTCTGTGGGGTCACTGAGGCAACGACCTGCCAGGAAGTGGTGATTGCTCTGGCACAAGCCATAGGTAGATACTTTTCTTCCATAAAACCTCACACTGAAGCACACCTGACATACAGACCTTTTGGAATTCAATAGTGTAGTCACTATTTTATTAGTTTCTTTTGTCACATATATGAATACAGTAGCTTTTGTGGATCCAGAAAGATGTATTATGCAATTTTTCTTGTTGGCACGCAATGTTGAGTACATGTGGACCCACTGATTGTGTGATTTTGGTACACCACTGATATTAGATGGCATTATGGTGTTTTGATTTCACAGGGGACTTTAATTGAAATTTCCACGTCTGCCATCGTTGAATTTCTAATCCAAAGCCACTTTTGTCATTTAGTTATTTCAGTTTTTTTGAACTGCTTCACCACATCACAATCATTGAGTGCAAAGGGTGGAGACAATCTAACTAACACTCCATGTGTTGCCCTGCCAGCGCGGACAAAACCTCCTTCATGTTAGTTACAGGATGATCTGATTGTATTATAATTAGCTTTACCTCCATCTTAAAGTCGTTTGTTCAAGAGCACAGACTGCCAATCTAAAAACGTCTCTCTCCCATGTGATACAACACATGTTCTTCATTAGTTAACACAGTATTCACTTTCATTGTATTCTGGTTTACAGTTTTCTTCACACTTTGATATTTTGAAGCCTTGTCATCAATTGTTTTGTCAGCCTACATCTGTAAACTGTAGAATATCAAAATTGCCTTTTGTTACTTGAAAAGAAGTCCTTATGAAATAAATAAGTATATGAATCTTCTGCCTGCATGTTAATCTCCTGCTGAGATACAGTGGGTCATAGTCAGAGGCTTTATTGGTACTTTCTTGGATCCAAGCACACCCATCTTTCCCATATGGCTCCTTCAGGAACGGGGGCACTTGCACAGACTGTATTGACATCACTTCCCACAAAGCGCAGGGTAGGAGGAGGGAAAGTCTGACTCATCCTTCAGTCTCCTGCCAAACTGAGAAAGCAGCACTTCAGAGCCCCCTCCTCTGCCTTTTTTCTATTAAAAACATATACACCACGATAAGTGATCAGACATCAATATTGATTTAGTACTTTTCTTTTGCATTTTACAAGTATTTCTGTCTACACATTACTACCAGTGTTTTCTTTAAATGACATTACGAAACCACTGTGAGATGTTTTTTAGAGACCACACTTAGACAAGCTGGTTTAAATCTGTATTATATTGGGTAGTTAGGTGGACAGAAGTGTGGCTCCAACAGGATGATAATGTTGCTCCATATCAGCTAAATGTGTAAAAAGATGGTTGTTTGCTAACATGTTATCTCAACAGTTTCATAAGTTGATATTATGCAATGGCTGCCTTTCTAGGAGTTTATTTTGGAGTATTTCTTCTTGTTAGTGGTCAAAATTGCTTGAAGCAGCTTTAAATAACAGTCAGCATAAGAATCTGTTACAAGTAATTTTTTTATGAGCTTGTTCTGTGTGTTGTTTACAGGTCGCACTGGGAGATACACTCTAGTAGAAAAATGGCGGGACACTGAGCGTCACCTCGCCCCTCATGAGAGCCCTGTGGCTTCTCTGAACACCTGGGGTCAGTATGCCGGTGATGTGCAGCTCATCCTGCATCGCACAGGCCCCTCCCTGACTGAACGACCTCCCTCAGAAGGACCCCCCCTGAGGGGGCCTGAACGTGGGCTACATCGACAGAGCCTCCCTCCCTTAGCAAAGCTTCGCCATCCCAACGACCGCTCCCTCCGTCGCCGTGAACCGCGCCGCAAATCTCTCACATTCACTGGTGCACCCAGAGGCCTCAGAGAGATCCTCAGTGGAGGCAGAATCGGCGAGGCTGATGCTAAACGAAGACTCCTCCTGGGAAACAGTGGAAATCACCATCATGCAGGACCAGCCATGGGGACTGCATCACCTGGCCTGTGGGCCTGTCGCATGGAAGATTTAGTCCGACTGGTAGGTCTACAGAGAGAGACTCTCAATGTGCTGGAGAAAAAGCTGGAGTCCTACGAGGCTGAGCTCCAGGTCTGGGCTGATGGGCGAGGGGGGCG
Source organism: Pempheris klunzingeri (assembly GCF_042242105.1). NCBI lineage: Eukaryota > Metazoa > Chordata > Actinopteri > Acropomatiformes > Pempheridae > Pempheris > Pempheris klunzingeri. The sequence continues at coordinate 16,838,822 of NC_092016.1, read as the reverse complement.
AGGTGGAGGATGCATTGGGGAGCCAGGTGGAGGAGGAGGGCTGATAGAGGAGATCCTGAGGCTGGAGAAGCATCTGAGGAAGAATGATGTGGAGATGGAGGAGGAGGAGTTTTGGGCCACTGAACTGCAGATTGAGCTTGAGAGTGAGAGACAGCTGGAGGAAAGGCTGCAGGAGCTACGAGGACGCCTTCAAAGCTGTGAAATGGAGATTGAAGAAAAGCTGGCAATGGTACAGGTGTGCTATGTATGGGAGATTTTTGGAATCAAAGCTGTAATTTAGTAGGAAATTTTGGGAAAAGATAAAAACAACTAGCTAAGAATCAAACAATAAATTTTTCATCTTGTTGTTTAACTATTACCAGTGGTACTAGTAACGTATTTATATTGCAGTGGATGCTTTCCTTTTTTTCCACATTGTTTGTCTCTTTGTCCCATCAGGGTGTAGAGGCAGGCCTGGAAGAGGAGCGGCTGCAGAGGGAGCGGCAGGAGACCCAGTGGGTCAGTGAGGCAGAGGCTCGGGCTCAGGTCATCAGGGTCAAAGCAGAACTGAAAGCCCAGGAGAGGCAGGCTGTCCAGCTGGAGAGCAGCTGCAGAGCCGTGGACAGGTCTCTTGGACAAAGTGGCAAGAAACTGCAGGTGAGACATATGCATGCATTCAAGTACTATTTCAATTTCCTATAGCGCTGCGAGTGATGTGGTGATAAGGGAGGCCATCCATCAGTGAGAATGCATTTAAGCATCTGTTCACCTGAATCGTCTCTCAGCGTGATGCTGAATCCCTGCCAGTTTTAAAGGAAAGTGAGTTTTGTCTTTCACATCAAAATCTGTTTACAGATCTTGGGAGTGCTACTGCATAGGTGAAAAAAGGTTGTTTAAAACTGTTTTGCTTCTAAAGGAGCAGGATGAAATCTGATAAATTGCCTCAAGTGATGTCATTTGAGTCAGCGTCAGTTAAAGACTACAAGAAAAGAAATCAGTGGGTGTGGAGCTAAAAAGAAGTGATCTTACCAGACCTCTGTAGGACGCTCTACTCGAGCTACACTAGCTGCTACTAGCATAACACTCCTGAATCTCTGGCCGAACTGTAAACTTTCTATCAGTTCTGCAATTTTATAGAAATGTTAGACCAATGGAGTTATCTTTACATTATCAGACAGTTTAGGAAGAATCATAAACAATGCTTGGTCAGATAATGCTCATAATTTTCAGAATGTGTCTCTGCTTTATTTGTTAATCGTTTATTTGTCCCGCTTTCTGGTTTGTGTTTCAATTATTGAAACATGAAGCAATTTCTGACATTATGTGTCACAATGAAAAAATCCAATTATTTGATAAGTGTGACCTTGAGTTATGGCTCTGTGTTTTCGTTCGGACTACGAGTGACAGCCTTGAGTAGTTAATCTGTGTCTCACTTAGATCACTGTTAAAGAGCTTTTTTTTTTGTATTTGGGTGTATAAAAGGATTAATAGGCTATGATTATGTTCATGCCAGTGCAAGACACCAGATGTGTTTTGATTTTGTTGAACAGTAACTAAAATAGTCTAAGGCTAAGGTTTAAAATAATATTTTCAGTGAGTCTCATATAATCTGCATGTGTAGTGTCACCTCCTGAAGAATCTCTCTCTCATGTTGTTTCATTGAAGGACATGCAGCACGAGCTGGAGCAGCTGACCAAGGAGCTTAGGCAGGTTAACCTGCAGCAGTTCATCAAGCAGACCGGCACCAAGGTCACAGTGCTGCCAGCTGAACCTACTGAGGATGAAAGTATTCACAACAGTCAGGGTATAGGTAATATCATTTTGTTATAGACACTTTATTTATTTGAGAAATATCCTTTGCAGTTTACAAGAGTACAGTCACACTCAGTAGTCACATGTGTATGACCAGGTATCTCTTGCCGACATACATGACAAATAGGGAGCTGACCTTGTGGTTACACTATGTAGCGTAGTATGTAGGTGCCATAAGGGTAATTTAAGTCTTAACTGATCTGAGCTGGTCAGACTCAAAACAGCAAAAAAACAGCACCAAAGGTGACCAAACACCCAGAATCAAGAATGGACTCCTTTGTATATGCTTTAACAAAATAATTATACACACCTGAGATATTACAAACACATGTGAAGCGTGCTGTCTCAAACATTGTGATGCGTGGAAACGGGGCAACTTTTTAAGAAATGTGTCCTTGTCCGAAACATTACAGAGGGGACTCCTCATGTCGGAGTGCATGCTGTCTTTGTTTTCTATTTGCACAACAGACACATTACTTATTTGTATGGAAGTGCAGCTTGTCTTTGAGTCTGCCTGTTCATTACTAAAGTCATTGAGTTCTATCAAGGCATTTATTATTTTTCTACCTCGTCTTGACAGCCTGCTGAGAGAAAATGACTCAGCTTAGTGTCCAAATATATGTATGTGTGTGTGTGAGTGTGAGAGAGAGAGAGAGAGAGGCAAAATGGAGAGTAGGCGAGGGTAGTGAGGAGTACAGTCTTAGTTTTTACCCTCTCCAGTGGCAGTTGTACCAGTTGTAGTCTCCATGCCAACAGCTGCCTGGATACAGGCAAAACTGGCGTCATTCATTCACCCCACTTTCTCTGTCTATCCCTCACTCCTTCCTTCACGCTGTTCCTCTATCACATGCTCAGCAGTTTCTGTGATGGGCTCATTGGACCAAAGCTCTGTCACCCTCCAGGAGCACAGAGCTGACACAGAAACTAAGCGCACTGAATTATGGGAGCGCAGTCGCAATGCAATAGAGACTATCCACATCAGCCATTGGCCCGCTGGCTATTAAAAAACTTTACAGTAATGTAGAACTAACAATGTTATTAGGGACATAAAGTAATTAAGACTGATATTGAGGAACAAGTTTAAGGTCAAACATAAAAGATGAGCCTGCAAGCACAGAAACGAGTGCACAAATCCAAATGTACAAACATGAGCAAGTTTAACAAATTAAAATCTCCATTACCAAGTACACCTATGTATAATTTACTGTAGTATTTCACATGTCCCTGACTTGAACTGATGGTCACTGTAAAAAAAATCTATATCAAGTGTTTGACTTGAATTTGAGAAAACAAAGTTCAGCCCAGTCCTCTCCTAACTGAACTCCATGGTTTTGTGAAACATGGAGAAACATCCGATCCCAGATATTGTTCTGATTGCATTTCATGTACTTCATCGTTGCATCATTTAGAGCAGCAGGTCTCTTTATTAAACTTAATGCTGATGACTGCCAACAATAAAAAGTAATGACTTGAGTGTTCATGTCCTTCTAGTGACTTTCCAGATCATGCGTGTTAAATCAGCAAGTGCTTTTGTGCCTGGCCATAAAATTCACTGCATAGGCAGATTCTCAGCATGGCTCAGTACTGCCCCCTGGTGGCATCATAGCAGAGCTATCGTATTGCACAATGCAGGCTCTGTATTTTTTCATTTTTCTATTTTTATCAGTTAATTTATTAGTATTTATTTTAAATTTTAAATAATTTATTTAAAAATCAATGATGCAAACATTTGGATGAAAATCTTACCATGTAGTTCCAGCACCAAACCTTCGGAAGACCCTTTTATTCAGATTATGTTTCTAATTTTTTTTTATGTGTTTTCATTCTCAGATTTAGTTCCCCTGACTGGCTCCTTGAAGCGTCCCGTGTCATCCCACACAATGTCCAGTCACCTCCGGGTCCTCCACAGCCCTCACACTTCTGGCCTGAACCCAGAGGGAATTTATGTGTGAGATAGTTGCGCTGGGAGGGAGCTCGGCATGCTCCCCCTCCAGGGCCCATTTCACCCCAGAACACATCTGTAAGTGGATATCTTTGTACAGGATACCTCAGTAGCACACTACTATGCACTGTTGTCTCAATTACATGAGGGCAACCTTGAGTGTGAAGACTCAAATAGTGAAGGAACAATGTGGAACTTAAAATGGAAGTCATGGAGCACTTGGAGGGAAGGAAAGATGATTAAAAGCTACGGCATGAAGAAAACACATCAGCAGCACCATGTGTCATGGTGGACAGTCTGTGGACATAATAAACATTCTTAAACATCAGGCTGTTGTAGACTTCCTTTATAAACATATCCACTTAATGTACTTTTACTCTCACTTTAGTACCTGCTGAATGATTTGTATTGTTTTCTCACTAGCATCATGATTCAAAACGATTGCCTTTCGAACAGTATTCTTGAGAATCTTGGTATGTGAATTTATGAAGTATATCTCTAAAGTCATATGTAATTTCTGCAGTGAATACATTTTACCCAGCATATGATTGGTTCTTAGAGAAGTAATGAAGGATCCACTTGTGTCTATTGTAAAACTGTCTGGAGTCTATCATGTTGCATATCAGAATTTATTCCTGTAACTGTCTGTTCATGTTAAAACTATGCACAAATGGTTAATAGTTTTGTTACTGAAGAATGTTGCTGTCTGTATGTACCAAAATGATGGCTTACTGTAAATGTTTTCTTACTTTTCAGCTTTACTTAGTGAATTATTATATTTTATTACAAAACGATGCATTCAGTTACAAAACTGAGTGCCCTCATTCCTGCAGTAATTTGCAGGCATTAAGAAACAGTGTTAATTATCCTTTTAAGATTACTTTTTGTTGTTAAGATTACTACACAGTATATTTTTGCCAAATGTATTATGCTTGTTTTTCTGCAAGGATCGGTGGCCAAAGATCAGCAGGTCTTGTTGCATGATTGTGATGTTAATATAGCCATATCTGGATGTGCAGAGCACCCACAGTACAGTAAACCAATTAGTTGAGTCATAAAACGGTGGCATGTGATAATACAATTAATAGCTACAGCAACAGTTTGTATGAGAGTGAGAGTGTGTGTGTGTGTGTGTGTGTCAGACTAGCCAAGGTATGAAGCCCCTCTTAGGTTGTAGTTCAGCTGCTAAACACATCAAAGTGCCTTATATCCATTCCACAGTTGATGTATTAAAATAATGTACAGTGAAGCTTTAGTAGAGACATTGAAGCAGTGATGGCAGATCACTGTCCCTAGATGTATTAGTGCCACACTGCTGCACAGAGACAAATGGAAATAGCACAGCAACAAAGAGGAAACGATAATTATGTTTTATCTGTCAGTATTTTGTAGAAATGTCAATAGAAAGAACATTATCAATAGTGCTACTGTGTTATCGTCACCATAATACTATGTGCTGTTAAATGCACTCACGTGTACTCAGATTTATTTCATCATGCAACACATACTGTAAACTGTAGTCACCAGCGTAGATCAGTGTGTTCACCCAGGAATAAATAGTTGATGTGATACAGAAGAAAAGTCCAAAAACATCATCATTTCAATGTGTCTCTCTGCTTTTGAGTTAAAGGAGAGACCAGTTTTAAAATTACAGTTCTTAGGTTTAAACTAATGGTAGTGTAAATATATATATTGGGGTGGATTTTCCCTTTAAGAAACCACTTGTGTGCATTTTCCACCCTGGGACGATACATAGCTGTGGTCACTGTTTACAATCGCATACGTTCTATAGAACTGTAAGATGTCGACTGTACATAACCTGTTTTTATTTTTTCCTGCCTTAATATACTGCAACATGTTGACAGATGTATGGCTGTAACTGGCTGCTGATATGACATGGATTGCATGATTCAATAAACCATCTGACAAACTTCGATGTGTCACAACTGATGCTTGTGCCGCTAACTGTGACTGTTTTCCTGTGGGTGTAAATGGCAGAAAATGTGTACAGTTTTGTACAGTATGTGCGCTAAATGTTTTTTGGGCTTTTCACCAGTAGACGGAGCTCTTTACTAAGTAATGGTAGAAACATGGCTGGGAGAGAATCAACAGAAAACTACTTTTTTATTAACCCCAAAAAAGAAAGAATTGATAAGAAATTCCAACTTAGAACATTCATATTCATGCAAGTGATGACAGGTTTATAAGTGGATGGCATCTGATGATAAAAAGGCACAGATGCAGTTGCTAAAACTGGTGGATAAAGACGGGACCTTATCGTTATTTGATCATAGAGAGAAAAAGTGAAGTTTGAGTCTGTTGGTACTTGGTCCATCTCTACACTGCAGATGTACTGAAGAAGAGCTGCACCTTAAGGCAACTCAGACATTCTTTCCGAACCTTGACAGGGATAAGCTGGCATTAATTGGACTTCATTATTGCCAGGATCGCTAGAAAACAACGTCAGACACTGAAATTTCACGACTGGTGAAATGATTAATTATCAAAATGATATTGCAGTGAGCCAGTTAATGGCCACAGCTCAGGCTGGACTTGATCCTGCTTAAAGCTCTGACAAGTTGGGAGGAGGCCCCTTGTTTTTCATCAGCCTTTGCGGACCGTGGGTAATCTCACTTCATCATCCTTTCATCACATGACATTTGTTCAAAGCCTTGGCTTACTGTACATTCCTCTGCTGTGACCTGTCAGCTGATTAGAGCTCTAAAAACAATACATTTCATCTACTGGACTTCCAGTATTGTTTAGTCAGTTATTATAACCTATTACTAATGCAGTACTCTGAACTATCTGTCTTATTCATGCATAACTTGGTGTCATTGTTTAACACATGCTTACTGGAGTTATCCCGCATTCGTGAGACTGTGAACATGAACAGAAGTTGTATCAAATAAGAAGCAGAGTTTAGTTTTGATATTTATTTTACAACTCATCAGCAATAATTTATAACAGCATATGTGTAAAGCATTAACGAAATGTGCAACAGTTGCTCAGTTAAATCTTTAAAAAAAAACCATAGACTTCTACAACATTGACATAGACATGTATACTTTATGGTATATTCACAAAAAAAAAAACTATTTACAGACACACATGCCACTTTATATAACAGTTGATAACGGATTTGAGGCAAAACCAGCTGAAGAGATCTACAAAAGCAATGTCATGTATGCAAAATACAATGAAAATCGTCTGTTTATTCAGTCACATGTGAAACTTAAAAAAGCTGAACAACACTACATTTGCAGGAATTAATGTCTTAGAAAACAGGCCAAGTTAAAGTTAAAGTTCCTAAAACAGCAACGGCTTCTTTCCCACCTTTGCCAAATATCTGAAAAGCAAGGTTTTACATAATTATAGCATATAACACAGAAATCAGGGAGAGTCTGATGTGTAGTTGGGTGCAGGGTTTTCAGATCTGATAACAATTTGAGTCACTTTGCCCCGAAAAAGCTAGAAATAAGCAGTGTTTCCTAAAACTGGGCAAAAAAAGTTAATCACCACTTTAGTCCGCGAAATCATCACATAGCATGTGGTGCCTCTGCTCTCACTTTCAAAATGAAATCCTTTTTTATAATCATCATTTGAAGACAGGTCAACACAATAAAAAGATTCAAAGAACTACAGTGATTGGCTTTTTAAAATGATAAGGTGACCGTTGAGGGGGGAGCAAAAGCAGAAAAAAGTGCACTTTACGTCTCAAAGAGTAAAGATCATCCTACATACAAACTTTAACAGCTGGGAAAATACAGGTACATTCAATATCAAAGATCTATAAGGTGCTATCCTACAATGTTTCCTGGAGGTACAGGAGGTCACTGCATCTCTGTGCTGAAATGCTTCATTCAGGGGATGTACAATATGCTGGTCAAGCAGCCCCTTGTGAACAAAGGGTTTCTTCTTTCCATTATTCTGAATGATTTCAGTGATTGTTTTTTTTTCTTCTTTTCTTTCCTCACAAGAACAAACAAGTAAAGGAAACCAGAGTAAACTCAGATCATCAGAAATAAGGTCAGGCATCAGGTATAGTGCCTCTCCCATAGTTTTATTATTATGAATGTGTAAGTGTTGAAGTGGCTGACTTTTGGATTTGTTGTTAATGATGGAGATGGTGTTTGTGTTTGGAGGGGGGGGGGGGGGGTACCATTCATGTCTTCTCAGGATGGACAGTAATCAGCCTAACCGCATGTGAAGTTGGGGATGAGGTACTGTGAGCGTCACACTTCGGCTAGCGCTTCTTTAATAGGCCCATTTAGTGCACATTTACATGAATCAGACTCTTCCAGGTAATAATATTTACAGTCAGAGTCGGCCAGGCTCTTAACAACCTTGGCAGAGGTCAATTGCAACTTCATACATCCAAAGTGACTCGCTGATTGGGATATTGCGCACTGTTGTAGTACTCAAAGTTTTTGGCACCAATGCTGCCATTTCAAAATATTTTTATCAAAGAGGATAAAAAACTAACTCCAGTACAACACAGCCGTGTAGGCTACTAATGTCAATCATTGTCGATAATCATTTAGATTGATTAATCTAGCATAAGTGCAAAAGGCACACACCGTCACAACTGTCCCCTGTTTCGCCAAGATATTGTACATGAGAAACTCCTCTGTGAAACCTCGTTTTAAAAGTAGCCTAATTTTAAAAAATGAAATACATAGCCTCCTCAGCAGTGGAGTGCACAGACAGGTAACACAGACAGATTAGCTCGTTTGACAAGCAGAAAACTGATCGTGTGGGCTATTCTTGCCCTCCTGGGACGTGTCGGCGACGTCACCCTCCCCGTCGTCACTCGCGGGACTTTCCTCGCGTTCCTCAGGTGAGCCGGCCTCGGCCTCGTGTGACTCGTCGCTGTCTGGACTGTGGGAGTCGTTGGACTGAGAGGAGGCTCCAAAGTGCGCAGACAAGCCCGGGAAAGCGGCGGCTGCAGCAGCGGCCGCCGCCGCGGACGCGTGCGCAGGGTAAAGCCAGGGGAAAGGTGACGCAAGAGCGGCCGCCGCGGGGTACATGTACTTCTCAATGTTGCTTTTGTCGAAAAAAGGCATATAAGACGCCGCGGCCGAGGGGTTGATGAAGTAGAAAGGCATGCAAATAGGCGTCTGCTGTCCCACACTGCTTATTCCCATCAGAGAGTTCATAAACGCCAGATCGGGCCTGGTGGGGTCTGTGCCGCCAAACCCGTTCCCAGGCCAGTTCATCTTTGGTTTTTTGGCGGCGCGATCATCTCCAAACTCTTGCTTGATCTTCACCGCCTTGTGTCCTTGCGCCTTATTGCGCTCACATTCTTTCTCTTTGCCATCGCTCTTCTCCGCCTCTCCCCCGTATCCACTGTCCGTGTCTGTGTCATTCTCGTTAAGCTCCCCGCCTTGGGTCCTCTGGATGACCGGGACACAGTTGGTTTGGCTGTCGGCTTTCTGCCCGTCCTGTGCGTCCCCGCCGGGTAGCTGGTGCTGGAGCGGCGGCGCGCCGGACTGGAACTGCGCCAGCACCTTGTGAAGGTGGTTGATGAGCTGCGCGCACCTCTGCTCTCGTGTCGTCCAGTTCTCAAACTGACTCAGGTACTGCAGGACCTCTTTGGCACAGGCCTGGAACCCGGAGTGGAACGCGTCCAGATCTGCGTGAATGGAGGGTTTCATCGACCGGTCCCCTGCGAAACATGCAGTCCAAACAGAGCATTCCTCTGTGAGGTGAAGCACATCATAAGCAAAGGGCAAGAAGACGCGTTTCAACAGCACGTTTTACTATTCTGCCGGGGCGCTCTCAAAATGCGCATTATCTCTCCACACGTTGTGTTCTATTCATGTACATTTTCTCCTTTTATAAACACACACTTCTCTATCTAGCACAGTTTATCGCTAGAAATGCATCCGTTAAGACGTTCATCTTACCATTCTGCAAAGAAATAATCTTTTGGTGTTGCTGCTCAGTGACAGCAGTCAGCGCGTTTAAATGTTTCAGCGTTAACTCCAGGACAACCGCTTTCTCCAAATGCCCCAGCGTCTATGGAGAGAAACAGAGGTTCAGCCGTGAGATCTCTTGTCACATAAAAGCAGGTTCGCTGAGCACGTAAAAACTTTTTGCAGAGCCGTGATCTCACCGAGAGCTTCAGATGTTCGGGTAACAAATCTTTGAGCTGGCCGATACATTCGTTGATTCTGTCTCTCCTCTTCTTCTCTATCAACCGGTGTGGTAACTTATACGCGTCCTGCTGGTAAAGAAAAAAAAAAATACAAACGTTTGTCGTGGCAAAGCACACACATATACAAAAGTTTCATGAATGCACAAATGCTGATTATTGAAAACACCAAACTAAATATTTAGAATTCCTTAGTCTAAGAAACCGCGCGCACCTTCCCACCATCCTCTCGTTTTATTCCTCTTTTGGATTTGCACATGTAGAGAGAGGGGTAATCCACCCTGGAGTAAAGAGGAGAGCGTCCGATTATTCACCAGGCTGTCATAACAGTTTATTAGGCATAGTTTGACAGAGTTTGCCAAAAGCTACACTCACCCCAGGAAATCTGCGTGCTCCATGAACTGCCTGTCCTGTAAATGCGGTATTCTTTCATCCATCACTTCTCTGCTGCTGCTCACCCGCTCCCGAGCTTCTTTAGGGGGATGTTTGTTATTCCACGACCCACGGACTGACGGCTGAGGGAGATGATGCACAGTGCGTGTGCTCCACTGGAGCTGCGCTTCAGACTGATGTCTATAGTTCCCTGAGCTGCCACTTCGCAAAGCCGTCGGTGCCGTGGTTAGAGCGCACGCGCGCCTCCGGTAGGGAACAGCTTCCGACTCACGTGTAGCCTGCACCAGCACAAAGTCCGGTAATTAGACCTCTGTGTGTTGTAGCGGCTATCTCTGCTGCTCCTATAGCGATGTAGTCCAAACACTTTCGACCCAGTTGCTGGAACGTGAATCACGCGCAAAATATAGCGCATGAAAGGGCGCACATGCGTGGAGAGGGACGTGCTGATCCACATGAGAATTTAACATAATGTGCCTGCTAAACTTCACGTCTCATATAGCATCTCTTATTGTGCACGTGGGCTGGTAAGTGGCCACATAGACTAACATGTGAAACGCAGCCAGACAGAAATATCACATTTACAGTTTGGAGGGTCCTAAATGTTCCTCTATCACTTTTTAAAATACTGCAGGTTTTTTAAATGCAGCTGTGAAGTTGCTTATTTCTCCATAAGATCATAGCACCCATGATGATATAAAGTGGAATCATGTTCATGTGAAGTAAACACAGAGCATAAACATGGGACCCATTTCAAATATTCAAGGTGCGCCGCTGTCGCTCCCTGTTGTTGTCCGGAGCAGAGCAGGATAACCTATTCATGCACCTCCAGCCATTCAAAGCTGCGTTGTCAGTAACCATGGCACCGGCCCAGCTGTGTGCTCAAACACGTGCGTCGCGGTTTTTTATTAACCTCTGCAAGAGTGCTGCTCTCCCACCTTCATCTGAGTGTCTTTATCTTATAATAAAATATTAACAATTACGTGGCAAAGGTTGGCGGGATAATTGCGAAATGAGGTTTTGTGACTTTGACTTTTTGATTTGTCTGATCCTCTCAAACATTTAATATCCACAGGGTCATCAGATTCCCCCAAAATAATTCAAAGTCTCTGGTTTTTCGGTTTTTGCTGTATTTACTGGTGATAAAAGTGGGCAAGATCTAGGACTTTCCATAATAAAATATGGTGTTCCGAATTAAAAGTTTTATAAATGACTCCAGGAAGTTAATCTGATTGTCAGTGACACCTGTTCCCCTCTTGTGAACATGAAAGTGCTGGAAAACATTAAAATCTGAGCCCTTGTAATGCCCTCACATGCCTTATGATCACATTACTTCTTCCTGTCATGTGACTTTTTCTGGCTGGCAGCATATGGCTCTCTTGTGTAACAGTGCTGACAAAGAATGATCCAATCACTCCAGCCCTCAAATGAAGTGTGACCTCCTCTGTGCCGGCTTTTCATTAACTCATACCTGCTGATTTGTCTCCCTACTTTCCCTTTCTTGTCCCTAATGTAACTATAAATGAAATCATCTCACAGTCGTGTGTTGGAATCCCCCTTTGCATCTTCCCGCCCCCCTTCCCTCCTCTTCCTTCCCTCCACAGTATGCTGCCTGCTCTATATGTGGCACTGGAGCCGCTTTAGGAATCCAGTCCAAATGTTTTCCATATTAGTTCAGAGCCTTCTCTGTTTCCAAATAGCAGCCGAGCGGGGCTTATGGTGAGAGGAGGCCTTGGCAGGGAGGGGAAGGGAAAGGGAGAGAGGCAGACGGCAGACAGGCTCATCCACCCCAAACAGTGCAACAGTAAAAGTCGATAGTACAGGGAAGGAAAGGACTGTAAAGAAAGGAGGCGAAATGGGGCAGGGGCAGAAAGGTTCCTCAGACAAGACGGAGGGCAAGAAGAAGAGAGATGAAAGCCCAGCACCAGAGGACGGCCATAAGTGCAGAGTCTGTCGATTCCCTCTGCTCATCGCCCTGCTACAGCTGCTGTTGGGGGTGGCCGTCACAGCCGTGGCCTTCCTCATGTTGGCCATCAGCCCCTCACTCCTGGCCAGGGAGACTCCACACTGGGCTGGGATCATTGTAAGCTCCATCCTTTCGCTCTAACATCAGCCACCACATTGACATGTTTGCATGAACCCTGAGTCTGATCCCTCTGCATGACTCCCAGCTTTATCCCTCAGTGTGCTGTCCATCTTCACCACACTGCATGTCAACACTGGCCCTCACCCACCTGCCTCAGCCAGACGATCACTGTAGGCATGGGAAATCACTGCTATTGTCATGTTCTAATAAATCTCCATCTGTCATATTCACCTGAATGCATACATTTGAATCTCCAATCAGTCTCGGTCACACGGGCCTGCTTGCACCTTCTGTTGTTTTTTGTTCTGTGTCCAACAAATCCTCAACATCTGGCCTGATGAGACAATCCAGCCAATCACAGCATGCCATTTTCCAACTTGACCTCTGGACATCCAAGTAGCATCTAAATACCTTGTGATTATTTAAAAAAGGTGATGTGCACAATGTGCTTGCTAGCACCTCATTGACACCTTCCTCATCAATACACACACACATATAAATACACTGTACATTTCATTTAACAAAATAAACTGTATATTCATATTGGGGTTATTGGTGTAATAATTTCTGTAATTTCCAGTTAGCCTACCAGAAAAGGTTACGTTTTCCAAAGAACATATAATTGTCTTAAATGTCTTAAACCGTGAACTCTTTGCCTATGAAATATTGTTGAGTTTAGTTGTCAGTTTGTCTATATGCACTGAAAGTAGCTAAATTAACAGCTGAGGAGCAACAGCTCAAAGCAGCTTAAGCGCAAGAGACAAAGGAAGCCCAAATGTAATTTAATGTGTGAGCACTGAAAGCAGTTAAAGCACCCGAGTGTGAGAGCTGAGCACAGTTGAAATCAGTTGAAGCGAAAGCACTGAAAGCAAGTGAAATTTCAGGTCAAGCCCTGTGGGAAGTTTGGTTTGTTTGTCTAAAACATGAAAGCAACTCAAATGTCTGCTGACATGTAAGAAGTGAAACCAGTTGAAGCATTCGCAAGAAACATTTAAACGTTAGTTAACCCTCAAACAATAAAAGCATTTTAAATTTGTGATAAAGTTCTTTGAACTTTAAAGTTCAGTTAACATGTAAGTTGATGAGACTATAAAATGGTTCTTTCTATTTTTTATCTCAAGAGAACAGTGAAGCAACACAAAGGTACATTTCAATTTTAGATAATTTTGAATAAGACTTAAGGTCACGTTATGGTTAAAAAAAACATGTTGTTCCTATTTGGATCCTAGCTAAGCCTATCACAGACACCATCTGCTCTCAAAAACATCCCTGGACACCAACATCCCGAGTTAGATCCTCACGAGATTCAGCCAAGTGAAAAACACTGAGGTCATCAAGAACTTTCCAGAGAATCCTGAGTGCTTGAAACCCTGGGAAAAACATTCAAATAAGATGCTGCACGTTAGTCACAAGACTCCAATTGGACACTGAAGAGAGTGTGAGCATGTCTGTGTGAGAGAGGGAAAGAGAGAGAGAGAGAGAGAGAGAGAGAGAGGTAATAATGTAATCAGGTGACAGCTTACTGCTGAATCATGCAATCATGCAATATTGAGAGACACCCCTAAAGACCTGGGCGCAAATATGGCATATTTTCCAGAACATGATTCTTGTTTCTCTACTGAATCTAACAGCAAACAAACATACTGTGCATTGCATACTATATAACAGCAACAAGGCAGATGTGTATGTGCATGGGCTGTTTGCATTCTTTGTGATACTAAAATGCCACAAATGGACTATTTTGTAGAAATTTTCGTAAATATCTACATATATATACCTGTAGATATTTCCTTATATGAGTGACTGCCATGTGTTGTTGCAGCTGTGTTTGGTTTCTATCGTGGGCTTTATCCTGTACTGTGTCACCTACCTCCCTGATGAGAGAACGTCTATGCAGTTCATTGGCAAGGTGAGTCTACAGCAGGGACAGTGAATGGCAATGTGTCACTTATGGAGTCACCACATCCCTAATTAATGCACAACGCATCTCTTTGGAAATGACTAAAAGTATATTGCAGATTTAGTTGCAGTAAAAGCTGTGATTAGATGGGTCAGTGTATTTTCCAGACATAGAAGAGCTTTGCAGAGAACAAAGTTTTCCTCAATGAGATACTGTAATTGTTAGATGGCTGCTCTTGGGGAACTCTAAGTCTAAATGGCATAGACAGAAAGGCATTTAACTGCATTCCTGTGTAAAAGAGCTCTGCTGGGATTCCTGAGAGGATGAGCGCATTCATTAATGTGACGTGAGTGTACAGCTTAATTAGCTGTACAATATATGCAGTTGGAATTTCAAGGCAATTAAAATCAGTCCAGTATTGTTTGCTACTGAGAGGCAGGTCCTTGAAAGCAGCATCGGCTTTTTTGTGTGCGGCTCGTGTGTGCATACCAGGTTCAAATATGTACATATGCTGTGAATAAGAGTGTTTCACTTCAACAGTATTTTGCCTTAATAAGAGCAGCTAATTTACAAAATAGTCTTTGCAGAAAGGCATGATAAAAAAGTTAATTCCAACAGGGTCTGTATTGTGTAGTTTAAATACCATCAGAGTATCTGTAACACCAAAATAATGGATTTTCTTAATTCTTTGCAAAGCTGACTTTGGAAATATTAAATGGTCTTATTATAAGTAGTTGTGAAATGATGCCAGTTTTTTTCTTGTTGAAATACGCCAGTGTAGTTCTGTCGCACTACAGTAAACACGTTTAGTTCATATGTTGTCAGATGGGGGCCCTGGCTCCTGATAATTATCACTTATTGTGTCAAGATGCTCAGTTTGTCAAGCATTAGTTCTTTGAGTTAGTGAGTGCTCACTAAAAAGTGTTCCAGGACACTTCATGAACAGTAAACAACGACAATATGAGTGTTGACTCTCTGCAGTTTCTAACTGCTTTGGGGTTTCGGATCATCTCCATTTAGTGAAGTACATAATGTTCAACAAAGTACTTGTTGATGCACTTGCTCCACATACATTTCCCAGTAACCAACCGTACTCCAGATTTCACAGCTGGTCCAAAATTAACATAAATGCCATTTCAAATCAAGCACTGCTCATCACTTGCATAATTCCATAAGCAGCATATAACTGAGAGCAAAATACACCCGCGAATGAGGGCCCCTGTTATATAAGCGATGGATTAAGATGAGGGTTTAGTGTTATTGAGATTGTGCAGTTGCATAAACAACACAAAGCCTCTGTCACATTTTACAACTGTATTTTTAGACACTCTCTGTTGTTCAACATACTCAGACAGGATGTGCACTAAAGGTGGGAAGCGGCTGTAGCTGCAGGGCAGTCTTGCATGTGCTGTGTCTCATCTGTGCCGAGAGCTTGGTTCCTACTCTGAGGGTCAGACCTTGCCCTGTAGTATCGTGGGTAATCTCCTTAACTTGCCATGGGCACTGAGCCAACATGTCTGTTTCTAAGCTACAGTTTTGGCACTCTGGGATAATCATGAGACAACAGGCGGTAGCAGGAGCCAGATTTCTAGTATAAAAAACACACATCGACTTGAAGATGAGAAAAGGTTTTGAGATCAAAGCTTTCAAGGTAAAAGTGTATGACCTCTGACCCGTCCTCTGCCCTCTACAGCTCCTGTACTTTATCCTATGTACAATCGGCCTGGTCATTTCAGTGCTGGTTATGTCGTTTGCTGGACACCACTACTCGCAGGCCAGTAGCTTCAGCTGTCACCAGGTGGGAGAAGACTGCGTGTGCACACTGGATCCTGACGACCCAATAGCCCGTACCTTCACCTACGAGGGGGTCAGCGACTGTGAGGTGATCACCGGGACACTCACACTCTACTTCCTGCTCCAGATCGTGCTGAACCTGCTCCAAGCGCTTGTCTGCGCCGTCGGTGCCTTCATCATGTGGAAGCACCGTTACCAGGTCTTTTTCGCCGGCCTTCATATTGGCTCGCCCTCCTCCCAGCAGTGGCAGAAGGTCTAATGTGATGATGACACAGTTGATGGGATGATGCTGATCAGCCAGATCAGGATGGATGGTGATGCCAACTGTGTCATTACACTCTGGACAGGGAGGACAGGGACATTTGCCTTTTTGGTGTGTGTTTTCTTTGATGTCAGTTTATATTAATCTTTTGTGGTAGATGTACTATAATGGCTTTTTGCACAAATTTTATATCTCATATAAGTAACTTTGTACTTCCAGGTGCCAATGTCATAAAGATAACTTGAAACAATGAAGAGGTGCAAAACAACTAATTATTTGTGTTCCACAATAGTTAATTTTTCATTTTACTGTATGTACTGTAGTTAATGGTTCTAATCATATTGACATACAGCTCCTATACAGATGCAATGCTATACAGATTATTAGCACAACAATGAAGCCAAAATAGCTCATTTGCTGTGCACTTAACTACAAAAATGTACATGATCTTAATGATCACGATCAGTTGCTCTGGTGGTGCTTTAGATGGAGCACTGAATCACTGTGGTGTCAAATTATGGTTTTGAAATGTTAAATTTTCACCAACTCAAGTTTCAGAAAACAGTTTGCACACAGTAAACAGGTCAAGTATTGTTTAAAAGCAGTAGCAAATGTAAGTAATGACAAAATAAGACATTCATTATTAGTTGAATGCTTTACAATCAGAAAATTACATACTGTTGAGGTTGTTAACTCTGTAATGCTTACAGCCTGCTGTAAAAACATTTTCACACACCCAACTAAGTGGATTAAGGTCATGAAGAACCATGAGCAACCCCCTTTTCTTCATTTTGGTACCATAAAGATATGCAGCTCTATGAATACTGTGTACAATGAAACAAAAGCAAAGTAGTTTTCTGCTGATAGAAGTAAATATACCCCTGTGGTACCCCAGTCTAGTTATATGCACTAAAACGGATCCTGACAGCAGTAAGACAATCTGGGCAGAGCACACTTGGTGAGACTGGATCCAGGCTGAACTGGGCTGTGGCTTGTGAAGGTGGATGCCAGGCCAGTAGCCAGCATGACTCAAACAGCCTGTAGGAGTCAAACTACTGCAGCCACAAAGGGAGGGGAGAAGGGCCCGGGGTAAGGAAAGGGGGGACTCAGACCGGCAGCTGGACTGAGGTTACTAAATCATCTCACTGTGTTTACAACGTGTTAGGTTAGGTAGAACCTTGTTTGTTGTTTGTATTCTTAAAATGCTTTGCCTCACGCAGAGGCTCCGCTTCATACTTACCCTCATCTCAGGTGCAGAAAGCAGTCACCTACAGTCTATACGTGCCGGCTTTCTGCTGTAGATTAGATGATGCTTATATGAGGAGGCTAGTTGGTATGCAATGTTAAATCTGTTTTGTCAGTGATGACAAAAGGCCTGTTGATGATAAAAACAATATTTTTCAACATTTCACAGAAGCCTTAAATATGGTGTTTGAGAAAGGAGTGTTTTATTTGGGGCAGGAAAAGATGCCAGTAAGTGCATTTCCTCTTTTAAGACTGTCATGCTGTTTGTGGTTACAAATACAAAACTTTGTTTCAGTTATATGCAGTTTCTTTTTTCCTGTTCTGTCACCACAGTTTGTCCACAGAAAGAATCAATTCAGACCCAAAACATCACTCATAAGTAAATGAGTGGATTTGCTTTTGCAGTTAATTGCTATATTATTAGTTGGGAACATAACCCATAGCCATTTTTACGCTGCACAAAATGCAGGATACCCAAACATGAGGCCAGCATATCATTAAAACTGATACGGGGAGAGGATACTGGGAGACGCACATTGTAACAGGGTCTGTGATCCATATTAACATCTATGTAGTTTTTAAAGTTAGAGCAGAATCCAGACATATGACTAATCTGTGAAATCAGCAAGAGACAAAGTCGTCTCTGTCTGAGCCGGGCTGTGATTTACTGTCATCATTTGAATTTGTGTTTTTTTTCAACCTAACAATACAACTTTTTCAGTGATAATGGAGCTCTGTTGGATAACAATCAGCAGAGAATCACCAGGATGTTAAAAAAAAAAAAAAAAGTATTGCATTATTGTGAGAATGATTTATTCATTCTGTTTAATGATGCATTTCACACACTGCAGAATCTCACACTGTACATACTGCATCTACGTGTGATGCAGTGTTTTTCCATGTGCTCTTTTAGTGCAACGATGTTGATGCGTCATGTGACAACAAAGGCTCAATCTCAAAGCCAGACACAGGAAGTCACATGCCAGTCATCACGGGGGCATGTTTATTTATAAAAAATGACAGGGAAGAGGGACCTTCCACCCTCCTCCACGACTTTCTGTGAGATCAATTGATCTTTAAGACCAAAAACACTGACAGATATCTGCTTCTCGTGGCCACTGACGCTGCTGTGAGCCTTTAAAGGAGACCACAGAAGTTCAATATGAGTATTGATACAAACCACAACTTTCACAATGACTTGAAAACAATAGACTCAAGTCTCATTCTCTTATATCTCAATTATATCGCTAAGTATGATGATTTTAGTATGTGTACAGCATATATTGTTTATATCCAGCTGAATATATTGTTTAGTTTACATTCTTTCCTTTTGGTCTGGTCCTTTCAGTGCATTGAAGTCAAATTTCCTGACTCACTCCTGCTGTGGTGACTAAAGCGCTGCTTCCAGCCACAGAGGTGTTTGGGACATTGCCTTGTATTTATTGACCTTCTCTGGGTGTTTTCTCACTCTCACTACTGAATACACACGGACTAAGTACGTGACTGTTGACTGTGGTTTGCAAAGAGATTCAAAAATAACTGTGATCCAAGTGTGCCTAAGGTTGCGTTCAGAAAGTAAATAATAAACTGCTCACGTGCATTTAAGGTTCAGTGTGCACGGAGAGGATCAAATGAAGCCATCTTGTATATTATCCAAAGCTGACTATCCCACCTAAGTCATTTAAAAAGTTTTTCTGGTAAGTGGACACCAACGTTTAATGTTTTTCTCTCCATGATCAACACCACCAAAATAAATCTCAGCTGATAAAATGGTTTGTTTAAGAAGCGATGAAGAGTGCATGTTTGTTTGGTATCACACTATGGCAATAAGACTTTTGCCAGTCAGTAATGATGGTCCTACTATTATCCTCTCCCCTCCCTTCGCTTTCTGAGTCCAATGCATTCCAGTAATGCTGCACTTTACCCTTCTTGTCTACGCAGTGACAGCTGCTCACCATTATGGCACTGCGTGAGCTAATTTTAATGGCTGTCACAGGCAGTAGGAGAAAATGCAGGCCTGCCAGCGTAAACAGCGAACTGAAGCCAAGAAGGATGGGCTTCTCTGTAGAGGGTAAATGACAGCACGGGATAAAAGACCAGTTGAGGCCTTTATGTGATTCTTTTATCATCTCAAATATGTTACACAAGCACAAACATACAGACAATCAACCGGCCTCCCTCTACTTTGAATTATCCATTTCCACAAGCACCGAGTGCTAAATTACTAACAGTGTTAAAGGATGTGCAGATAAAAGGCCTCAGTATAACCAATGCTTTATACCTATGTATGAACAAATTTAATTTCTTTATCAATAAACACGCTGCATTGAAACGCTTTTTGAATAGACAGACACACGTAAAGACAGTAACTTAAGATGCTCTGCTGTGCACCCACAACCCTGCTCAGTTGAACTACAGAACCCTTCATCACCACTGACCCTCATGTTTCAAATGATTTTAGACTGGATGTTATCTAACCCTATTTGGTCAAGTTTACTTCAACCTTTAACTGTCCATTATCTCTTGCTAACTATTTATCCTTTTTTAGCCATCTTATCTATACCATCCATTTATCCATTACTTTCCTGGGCACAAGTATCCTTGGTTGGGAATTGTTGTTCCAAAAAACATTATTTAAGCATTTCTGCATCTTATGTCTGTATTTTAATCACTGGAAAACACTGATGTAAGAACAAAGGTTAAATTTCAGCATCTGGTCTAGTCTCTGTATATCATATCAGCTTAGCTGCAATTAAATGTCAAAGGGAGCTAAACAAAAGCAGCATCTGTAAACTTTGCTTTTGATATTAGATGACTACCCCTGCTACATAAGCTGAAATATGATCCTGTCTGAATGAAGGTCTTTTAATAGGTCCTGTGATCCCTTCGTAAACAAGAACAAGTGTGAGTAAACATAGTGTGCGTGGGTGGGTGGGTGCAGAGGGTACCAGAGGGGGTGAGTGTGGGGGAGTGCCCATTCATCCCCAACAACAACAGCAGCAGCAGCAACAGAAACAGAGGAAACATCTACTCAAAAGCTGCAGCATGCTAATAACAAATTTATTACAATATCTGGGCACATAAAACACATTTTTCTATACACAGAAAGTGTTACAGGTCAGTTACCATCAAGTGAACGCACTCGTAATCTGCCATTAGTTTGTGCAAGTTTAAAACACAACAGAATTAATCAGTTCCAGTCCATGAGAGACTAGTGAGAATGATTTACACCAAAAACTTAAAGAAACAGTAGTAGAGGAAGATGATATGAGCAGATACAGTAAATATTACAGTATTAGCTGACATCTCTATAGACATGACAATGTTCATGTTGCAACAAAGAACTGTAAGCTTACGATCTTCAGTCAGGACTACAATATGTACCAATACAAGGTTTAGATTTAAAAGAAATTTCAAGTTCTGCACAGGCAATCATCTTTATTCACATTTCTGTTACTTATATACTCTGTAGAGATATGTAAAAAAGAAAAAAAAAGGCATCTGACATGGTGCAGTGCACATTTTTAACCAACACAACACAAAGCATGCAAAATAATACCCACAAATGAGCAAAGTTTTCATTAAAGGCTTAAATTTGAATACATTTTTTCTTTTAAAAGTGCACTTTCACCAATTACAATGTACTGTTTATAAAAGTTAATAAGGCAGCATGATTCCTTTTCCAAAATGCAAAAATAATACTCCAGTTATGAACCACCAATTTTCTAATAAATACCGTTAGAAAACTAAAAAGGTAAAGGGGAGAACAGTTGATGTTCACACATACATACATTTTCCCTGGAAGCCAATCTGTGATGCGAGAAACCCCCAATGTTTCTTTTCACCACCAAAGACTGACCTCTGTGCAGACAGTCGGCCCGTTTAAACTCTGCGACAGTCGAATGAAAACGGAGACATAGCCATCCACAGACTTGACAGCACTTAACGATTAATGTAACCTTAACATTTCCCTTGAACTCTATCTGGCACACTATCACAATGGCAGATGTGTGTCATGCCTGGCCAACCATTCACAGAGATGAGCTCCTCTGTATGAGTAAAACACGCTCCTCGTGGCCGGTGAGCACATAAGGCACCGTCTGCACCCAATAAGGCAGTGACTGTGTCATAGAAAAGGCACTACGGCAAACGTGTTGTGTCAACACTTACTGGCCTCACATTTCGACACCTGTGATTGTAAATTGTACTTTGTAAGCACAGGTATTGTTCATAAGGCTGGAGTTTCTGCATTTCTGTCAGGTTTCTACTGGAGCCTGCAGTTGAGCGGCCCGTCACTGTGTCCCGTTTGAGCCTTGGGCCCCTCAGTGGGCCGGGATGTGATGGCTGGGCTGGGGAGGACCGAGGAATCCAAGCCTCTGCTTGTTCTTCCTCTGCTCTGTCATCTGTAGAGGGAGAAAAACATGAACCTGATGTGGCTTTTAATTTTGCATGCAGCATTACACATGATATGCAAACCTGTATCTGTGCCGTTATTGTTCAAGTGGACAATTTATTATGAGAAACACCACGTTCCCACTATGTTCACATATAACTGTCACATTCCAGAGGGGAGTGTTTATGGATTTAAACTGGAGTGCAGGTAAAATCTCAACTCTATGAGTGAGCAAATTTATTTAGACAAAACAAAATGAATCTTTTAGTCTATACTTACAGAAATAAATCTGGATTAGTGGTGTTTCAAAAAATAATGAATGGCACAGCAAAACTTCTAACATTAGCCATTTCATACACTGCAATCAATTACTTTGCATGAGTTTTGCTGTTAATTTCAAAATTCTTTTCCAACATTTGACTGAGATGTTATAAAAGAGATCAATTCTCTCCACAGTGCAAATGGCTTTGCTCTACCGCTGCTCTGACAGGAAGCTAAAATGTCCCTTGAAAACTTCATTAGAGGATACTGTCATATGCAGAACTGTGACCTGCACGTTGAAAGTGTGTGTGTGTGTGTGTGTGTGTGTGTGTGTGTGTGTGTGTGTGTGTGTGTGTGTGTGTGTGTGTGTGTGTGTGTGTGCGTGTGTGGGGGGGTGTTCATGAATCAGAGGCATCTGCTTTCCCACAACCATCACATTTGCAGTGGTTTCAGTGTTGACGTCATAAATGAAGGCCAGTGGTTCTATAAACCAGAAACTGTACATGCAGATTAAAGGAAATCTAGTGCGCTGAGAAGAACTCCAACACCCACCCAAACACACACACAATTTCAGCTGTGATAGTGTAAAATGCAGAGGTCAGCAGAGGTTAGAATGAGGGAGGAACTTTCCTCCTGCACAGCTGTGGTTAGACTCACTCATCTCCTGTGGTGTGCAGTAAAATTTGCGTTGATCATAAAGGTGGAGTGAAATCCTTGCTAACCCCATGACAACCTATTATAGTCAGTATAGACTACTGTAAAACAGAACCATAAATGGCCTGCAATTGACCCGAACTAATTCAGAAATAAGTGTTCAGTGTCTTGCTCAAATTTATGTACACTTCAACAGCACACAAACTTGTTTGTTACAGGGGTTAAAGAAGGGATCCTGGCCAGCTGGGAGACGTTACAGAATAGACTGTTTACCGAGGTCGACAGAGGTTGTTATTTTGTTTATTGGAGTGCAATCCTCCCCCAGTAGGAGCTGTTTTCACACATCTGGCAGAAGAGGAACAAGGACAGGCCTGTGACTGGAATCACATGCAGGGGAGGCAGGTGATGTGAGTGATCAGTCACACTGCAGCAGCAGAGCTAGTCATCCAAAACAGCCAGAGGCCCACTGGCGGCTCTCCGTCGCGTTGATCGCTGACGTGATAGTCACCTGTCGTGCTGCGTTCAGGAGCATCAAGGCTCTAATAGAATCCATCTAGATTACTGAATTTAGGACGGAGATAGACAGCAAAACAAGACTGCTGACGCTGCCTTTTTCATGTGACCTCTTTTGCTGTGGTTGTTTTTAGGTGAAACGAGTCTTAAGGTTAGGTAGAGTTGGTTGAACAGCACGCATCTAAAGATGTTCCATTGATATACACTTTTTCACTTTAGATTATTAATCATGCATTTACATCAGATAACCGTGGTGCCCAGGCCAGAGCTTTCTCCACCACAGCATGAAAAACTCCCTGAAGTGGCACTCTACCTGTTCCTTTAGCTCAGCCAACTGGCCAGACAGCTGAGCCACCAGAGTGACAGTGCTGTCCAGTTTCTCCTGCAGAGAGCGCATCTCATTCTGCTCGTTGTCTCCCTCGCTGCTCACCAGAGACATGGCTCTCATACGGGGGAACCACTCCAAGTTCTTCTCCTGGGAGGAGAGACAGAGATAGGATATGTAAGAAACAGTCAGAGAGGTGAAAGAAATAAAAGACTAAAATGGAGCTGACTCAGTAGGTCAGAGAGATGGCAGCAAGGGTATGTTGGCACAGGCAACGACAAGGAGGATTTGCATAGACATGCAGTGAGCATTACAAAGCTGAAGCTAGACTGCAGGAGGACTGGGAGTTAATGGTAACCGGAGACAGGCATGAAGATTTAATATTAATCATTCCATCAGAATGGAGGCTACTCTCTGTTTCGTGCTTGACAGTGTAACATTTTTTAAGGAGCACTGCTGTCTCATGGATACTGCGGATAGCAATTATACACTAAACGAACAGTAACTTGCATTTCAATTCTCACCCACTCCATAAACACACTGTTGATGTGAGGATGAGTCACTGTCGTCTATCGAGAACACAACTGGGAGTGTAGTGTTATATTTCATTGTGTTTGTGTGTGTGTGTGTCTGTGTTATCTTGCTGAACTGAGACATTTACTTTATTATATGTTTTTCCGACTGTGCAGTGGACAGAGCAAACCATCGGCAGTAACACCACGAGAAAACCGTGAGCAAAACAAACCTATAGCATTATGTAATGGACTTAAGTGCGTCTGTGTTTGTACATGTGTGGGTGTGTGTACTGTTGGTGTGCATCTGCATGGATATGTACATAGCAGACTGTGAGCAGGAGTGTGTGTTTTACAACACGCATGCTCTTGTGCGTCTCGCAAAGAGAGATAGATTTCACAGCGACGACTGCCATCAGCTGATCTTATGTAATATTCCTTTGCCAGTTCCTCTGATAAAAAATACTTAAAAGGTGCTGAGAGTGGGATTTGACTGACACCATATTAAGTCCAGTAGGAGGAGTGAGGTATTCTCCCACCTACTCTTATATAAGAATAGACTGCAGGGATAGAAGAACTGATCAGAGTGTGAGACACTGAGGACAGAGAAGAGGACATGAAGAGAATAGAGACAGAGGACGGAGAGGAATGTGGGACGTGTGGGTTATTTGTTTTTGTTTCCTTTGTTAATGAGCTTATCACACTTTGCTGAGTGCCACATTAATGGCCCTGACATATCATGGGAATACCACTCCTAATAAAATCCTGCAAGCCTAAATCATTACTACTTTAACAAGCAGCACTGACAAAGCCTTGCTTCATTTTAAAATTTACAAATAATTTTTCGATTTGGGAGAAATTGGCTGTAAAATGCACGGCACATATGACATATTTAATCATTTATACCATACACACGAACAGAGCGGCACTGTAACTGAACTTTTACCAGTAATTTGAGGTTAACAAAAAACAAGAAGAAGTCTACAGTCACGACAGCAGCACACAACAAAACTGTTGAATAGATGAGAAGTTTAGAGAAAACTTTTCTCGTCTCTTCCACTAATTTCACTTTAACTTATGGTAACTGTGTTATCTAAATGAACAGAGATTTATCCTCTGTGTGGCCTCATGTTATCTCAGACTTGGCTTGTCAGTTTCAGCTCTACTTTGTCTCATTTGACCCAACTTTGATCATTCTAAATTGTAAAGACTTGTACATTTAGCCACTCATCCATCAGCTTCAGCTGTACTTTGTCAGGCTCAGCTTAATACTGACGTGCTAACATGCTAATACTCTTGCATTTAGCATGCAACATTTAGCAGCGTTCCAAGCTAAAAGTTATCATTCAAAGATCTAAGACCTTGCCATGCTGTCATGCTAACCTTTAGCTTGGTGTGGAGCTGAGGGTTGGAAATGGAGAAGCAGAGAAAGCGGCAAGTGAAGAATGGACGTGAGGGTGAAAAGTACCTGGTTACAAATACACATGTTAGTGTTACCGGGTAGCTCTCTCAGTACTTGCACCTAAAATTAGGTATTCACATTACTTGAGGTGTCACTTTTGCAAATGTTCCCACAGACCCTCATTACGCTGACACGACTTACAGCATGTGAGCTTTTTTCTCAGGAACACAGGTAGCTGCCAATTTTAACAACATATACATGTGTATCTGACTCACTTCAAAATGAGGTCCTTCACTACTGTTCTGTACTTTTGTTCTGGTTGTTTTGAACTATTTGACTACTTTTTACTTTGACTGGAATAGTGATTCCATCTCTGGCTACAGGGGAAGCAGTTAGACTGATTAAGGGTGACTGCTGAGCTACACAGTATGAATCGAGTCATTCTATAAGAGCTTGCCTGAAAATCTTGGCCTAATTAGGGCCTCTGGCATCAAGGGACTGATAGAATAAAAAAGAAGAGTTTCCTTTCTCACAACTGCGAAAACACAGCGAAGACTCTGTGAGCTCAAAGACAAACCTTGAACATCACTGAAACTGAGGACTATGTGATGCTTGTTTTATCAAGTCATCCATAACTGATGGATTAGGTAACCTCAAAGATTCAATGAAGAGACCAACATTATTGGGGGGGGGGGGGGTACAATATCCTGTTTGAACGCACACTCACGCATTTCAGCTGAAGCATCATCTAAGATAAATTAGATAAAGCTAAACAGCGACTGTACAGAATCTGAACTATCCCACTCACGTGTTGCTGCTCTTCATCAGACCGTACAATAGTTCGCTATGAGCTGTGCTGCACTGTCTGAATGAGTCAAGGACTTAGTGTTGCTTCACTGATCCATTTAAACACCTCAGCGAGCATGAATTTACAGACGTTCATGCTGCCGTCACCGTACCGCTGGTGTGTTTCACCACGTTCATGTACATTATGTACGTCAGCTGGGCAGTGAGCTACAGCACAAATCTGAAAAGTCAGGTCAGTGCTGCACACATTCTCTCATTGTCAGACACTATCCACAAATTTCAAAGGCAAAGGCTGAAAAACATGTGCTCTTGTTGTGTCTCACTACAACTACAACTAATACTACTACATTTTCCCAAAATTTATTATATGTAGCAATTACTTTGTTTTTGAGATGACAGCAAATGCAACCATATTGCAACAATATAATCCATTTGTCTAGTCTGCTTCATCAACACTTTCAAACAACTATTTGGTTGGTAAAAAGGGTTGTCTGTCTCTGAGACAGTCAATTTAGTAAAGGTATTAATGAATGTATGAGTGAGTGGTAATCCATTAGTTGACCTGCGCAGAATAGTTTTGAGTCATTTATTAACTAAAGCCACAAACATTTGATGGTTAGTGTTTCTAAAATATGAGGATTTGCTTGCTTTTCTCCTTTTTATATACAGTTTATAATTCAAAAACTGTATAGAATTCAATAATTCAAAACCTTTGGGTTATTAATCACTGTTGATCCAAAAAATTGGAAACGCCAATGGGCTGTGGTTGCTTTAAACTTTACACTGTGCTTTAGACTCTAGACGGTGTGGAAATGTATTCATTTAGAAATAAAGTGAAATAATAAACTATCTGTTGCTATAGTGATATTCTCACCATACCTCAAGAACATGAATATCATTGTAGCTCTCTGAATTTGGGGTTTTATGCAGAGTGATGTACATTTTTACCTTATATGAGGTATTGTGCACTTTGGTCAGGAATTTAAGCTAAACATACTAAAGCTGTGGCTGTTGAATAGCGTAGCTGTGCAATGCGTGTCAAGACATACAACGACAAACCACAAAGAGAGTGTACCTGCAGACAGTATCACTTACCACAGTTAGCGCACACACAGACACACACATACACACACACACACACACACAAACAAACACATACACATACAGATACACACAAGTTCTTAAGCTGAGTAGCTTCTAAAGAGCACACAGTCCTACTACATCTCATAAAGCAAAATCTGACCTCTCCCCTCACTTTACATTACAAGAGAAGGCCCTTTTACTATTCAGACACTTCTGTTGCCGCTTTTGTTACAGACAACGTGTCACATGCGCGCTGTTAAGTAAACGAAGGGTTCATGATGTGACGGTGACTCTGTGTCTGTGTGTGTGTGTGTGTGTGAGAGAGAGAGAGAGAGAGAAAGGGACAGGAGAGCACGTGCCAGGCAGGGCTGAGCTATTAGCAGGCCACTTGAGATGGGTTATGTAACAGCGTTGTGGTTGCTGCAGTACCTGCTAGGCCTGTAGTCGCTGTCATAATTTTACACACAAACACCCGCACACTGATTCACATCCACATGCACAACACACCAACAGAACAGACACTCAGCGTAACATGATCCTTCTCTTTTGCTTGGCACCACATCGCTCTATCCTACCCAGCCAGATGCACTCATTATGAGAGTTAGTGTGTGTGCGTGCGTGTGTGTGTGTGTTTAAGGTCATCAGGTTTCAGCTCTTTTCCAACAGGGAGAGGGGAGGGCAGAGTTTTTATTAGTCCAGTGGCTTCATGTTGAGTTGTCGCCCCAAAATGTAGTGCAGTGGAGATTAGAGTAAAGATGGGGCTTAACAAATGGAGCATTAAAATGCATACTACCCCTCCCACCTCCCAACTGCACTCAAACACACTCACTTATCCCTCCCTAGACATCAAGTCAAACCCTACTGTGGCTGAGGTGTGGAGAGGACAGCAGGCACCTGCAGAGTTAAACATCATGGACTTCTCTACTCTCTTATTCAGCTGTTTTTCCATTACATTTCCATTTAAAGTATTAATGTCACACTGCTTATTTTGCCATTATTGTACTGTACATGTTTGTACACCATCTGAAGTAAAGTCAGTCTGTCAAGTTCCACACACTCATTTTGTCAAACAGGCCATAGACTACAATGTCACAGAAGGTGAACCATAAGAGTCAAGGCGAGGTAAGCTACATTCATAGCCATGGATGTGTGAATATCTCTTCTGCTTGCTGTGCACATGTATGTGATGTGATTGGTTGTCCCATGTTGACCCTGAAGGTCACAAGCCATTAAAACATTAGTCTGACAATAATGTTAACACTGTATTATTACCCATTTTGAACCTTTAATAATGCTTTAGTTTCTTCATGATCCTTGCAAGTAGGTAGTTGTGGCAGAAACCGTTACGCTAGCATCTGACAACAGGACAGCATCTTTAGTTTTAAAAGGCGCCAATTTGAAAAAATATACTTTTTCATAGAACACACACGTGCTACATATGTGAATTAACAAAAGGCAAACCACGGTGATTTTAGACCATGTCTGTTATCCTTCTCTGTGTGTTTCTGCTCTGCAGCATATTAGGAGGTGTTAATATGAATTCCTGACTCATCATTACCTCATCACACAACGATACCTTGGCTTGGCATCACAGAACCGACCTACTGGAGGACCTGCTGGTGCATATTAATTTAATGTCTGTCACCTGTTTGTTATGCAAATTGTTCATTATAATGCACCATTCTTATGCCCATCATGGCCAAATGTTAATCACAAAATGTGCCATTGTGCTCTGAGGCTTCATTTGAATCCATTAACCTAACGGCAACACCTTTAGTTGCTCTTACATCCTTCAACTTCTTGTCTGTGTGTCAGTGCAGCAAGTTGGTGAATTGATGATAATAGAGCTGGACTGGGTTTAATTACTATTTAACCACACTGTGTCCCAGCAGGTTAGGAGCTCAGCATACTGAAGACTACCTGAGCAGAGAGACCCATCTCTCTCCAGCAGAGAGGGGGGGGGGTGGCAGAGTAAATTGGGATGCTTGGCACAGGCCTAGAGGCTCAGTCTCATTTTTCGATCGCTCGTCTGCTGTAGAGGCTTACGCTTCTCTGGCGTACTGTGCAAGTCTGCAAAGTGAGGAAGGCTGCACAACTTCAGGACTCCGACACAGACATCTGCACACTGATTAGCACGGCGTGCCAACAAATCATGAATTGGGGGATGAAATGAATGTGTTTGTCCATATGTTCCTGGACTAATAACCAAAATATCTGAGGTTTGGATGTGTTTATGTACTCATGTGACAATTTAAAAAAGAAATTGTAGAGTGCAGCCTTCTTTCTTGGAATAACAATCTCGAAGATCTTTGTTTTGTTCTCTTTGGCGGCACCTATGGTGATAAGAACTAACTACTGGTGTGTTTTTGGACCTCACTTCCCAAAGATCCAAGAAGTGTCCTCGCTGACAGTTAATGAGCTTTTTAGACTGTTTGCTGTCATCTGAACATCAAATTCTTTTATTTTTTGGATTTGCACTGGTTTTTGATGTTGTCTCATCATTTGTAGTCATTGATTCTTTCGTTCTGTGGTCAGCCGTAGTAGCTGTTTACTCGCAACACTGGCTAAGACTACAAAAAAGTAGTACGCCACTTCTGCCAGCCCTCCCTGGTGGAGAAAACACTGCAGCCTGATGGAAAACCAGCACCAACTGTGCGCTGCTTGAGATTTTTCCCATGAATGTCGCCACAGACATCCAGATTATAACACCAAAGAATACCACAAATGTAAGAGCTCAGTGGGCCATAGGCTCAGTCACCATTGTGTTACTTCATTCAGTGACAGATAGTGACTTTTACATAAATTTATTTAAATGAAAATGTTTGAGATTAGAACTTTAAATGATCAAATTGCTATACATCATGCAAACGGAAAATAACAAGTTCTTCTCTAATTTAAGCTGCAGTATTTTGGTCATAGCACAGCTTGTGCGAATAAAGGCGCAGAAAACCACATTACAAAGGTGCTATGTGATCATTTCCTGTGTGTATTTTTGGTCTACTCACCGCAATCATCTGGGCTATGTAGCTCTCAGGGCCGGTGTACTCGGTCGGATCCTTCACCCTCACCAGAACCAGGAAGTAAAGGTAACGCCACATGCTGTGTTCGGATTTGATATGCTCCTCGAAGGACACAGTCTTGTTGTCAAATTTGTCCCTTTCCAACCCTGCAAACCATAAGCTCTACTTAATATAATGGTAGTTCTTCCAAATATAATGTTCTGTCACTTCACTCTCATTTGCATACAGTATTGAGTTAGCCATTCGGCTATACACACCACAGATAAAACAGGTGGTTTTCAGAATCTCCTCCTTCCGTTGTTTCTCACTTCTCAAGTCAGCGAAAGTGTCGATGATGACACCAAAGATGAGGTTGAGAACGATGATGATAACAACGAAGAAGAACAGGAGGTCGTAAACCACTCGGGCGGCAAACAGAGGCTCCTGGATTGTCCAATTACAGGTAAAATATCAAGAGAGACGTATCGTTTAACTTTCACTGTCACTTCTACAATTATCTAATTGCATCTTAAACACAACCTGACGCAGAACAAAGGCCATCAAGTTATACGAGTCATTCAGTATATATATATTTTTAAAAATATAATAATTTTTTTTTATTTTGTGGTTGATTTACCTCTTTGGAAGGTCTCCTGAGAATGTCTCCCACACCTCCTCCATTACGTAGTCCCTGGTTTAACACTGTGATTATGCACATGAGCAGAGTGTCGCACACCCGCTCTGTCCCATCGTCTTCATCTATAACCAGGCACACAGGACAGTATATGAAGGGGGGGAAATAGAATAGGATAGAGATCAACAAATAAGCTATTAAGATAAAAAATATATAGAATTTACAGAAAATACATAAAAATCATCAGACAAGGACAGAAAATGTGCTGTATTGGCTTCTAAATATCTACATTTATGTTGGAAAGCCAGTAAGGTCTCAAAATCCAATAAGCCAAAAATTACACAAGATTGACCGTTATACAACACTTCTGTTGTAGCTTCTGCTTTTCAGCACTTTGTTCTCCTCATTTGTAGATTAAAGGATCAAGTAAATCTATGCAACTCTCACAGCCACAACGTTGGCTTTATTTTTCAAATCATTCATGTAAATCTAACTGAACTGAATTTAATTAATGTGAACTAAGAGTGTGTGAAAGGTTTTAAAAACATTCACGTTCAAGAACAAAAAACACTTTATTATTCAAATACAGTCTGACCTACAGTAATTTAAAAATGTTTTGTTCTGATTATACAGAACAGACTGATAGTAAAACACCTTTTCATGGGAACAGCTTATGATGGTGTGACTAAAGATCAAATGGATATGTCAGACTCCCTTGACTCTTCAAATGTGAGAATAAAACAGAAAAATGACAGGAATTAAAGCTGTGTGAACTATGAAGAAATGTAATGTATTATTTATATCACATTTGAAGTGAACATATACTGTAAATAGGAAACGGCAGGTACAGCACAGCCACTGAGGACAAGGAGGAGATGAAGGATGTGGATGAGATCACGTGTGTGCCCCTATGGTGCAGGTGATCCATGGAAACGCAGGAGAACAAACAGGAGAGTGAGTCACCCCCTCTGCCTCATCAAATTTCTTTGTGTGCACGCCCATACGTGTATATTTGTGCGTGTGTGTCACAGTGTGTGTGTTTGTGAGTGTGAGTAACCTTTCAGGAACTGACTACTGGCAGAAAGGTCACTTACACACCCACACCTCAGTCAAACCACAAAATCTTAAGACTTGTTCACTCAACAGTGACTTTCATTAAATGTACTATACAAAATTAGAACAAAATTTATTTAAAAATAAGTCTGGACATCCCTTCATATTCACTCGAAGGAGAAAGTGCATCTAAATTTCTGACTGATACTGTATATATTATATATTTAATTTAATTTTACTTAATAGAACTTACCAGGATCAGATTTAGATGTTAAAACAGGACAGCTATCTTTGATACATGAGTCAGCAACTCCTTTGTTACTCAATAGCTCCCTTTTTCCTTTTGAAAGAACAAAAAAAGAGAAAAAAAGGGAAATGTGTAGTTGATTAATGATAACAGCTCTAAGAATTTACAAATGAAAGAAGATGGTTAAATTGTGCTTTGGCATTGAGACTCCTTCCTGTTAATTCTCATCAGCACGGGTAAAATCAGCAAGAAAGATATAGTCAGACATTATGTAAACTGAGGCAGCAGCTGCTGGGTGGGCGGTGAAGTGTTGCTGAAAAAACCTGAACAAATCATTTGCACATCGGCAAAGCTCTGAGCAGCAGAGGAGCTGTGCTTGAACGTGATCAGCTCAGGCAGACAGGCAGAAGGAGAACTGTACTCCTGGGTCAGAGTGTCACCAAGAGGGCCTTCTTCTCTGACAGAGGGCAGGGCTGGGAGATAAGAGGCAGAGGAAGGAGAGGAGGAAGAAGAAGCAGAGCGTATGGGACAGGGGGGCTGAGGCGGGGCGAACGGGTCACAGCCCGAGGCAGCAGCAGTGTGAACAGGGTGCTCCTCAGCTTTGATGGACCTCCGGTTGTGCCTCAGCTCACCCCACAGCTAACAGATAGACAGGCGTGAGCCCAGCTGGTTACATAACCCACCACTGCTCTGCTGTGTCTGCTGTGCTCTATTCAGCAAAACACAGGATGGCGCGGCCACCAGGTTATGCAACAGGTGCACATGTGCTAGCAGGTTGTCTTCCTGACCATCAGAGCACTGTGCCAGCGCTCATTAACACCCCCACACTCTCCACTGTTTTCAAAACATGTGTCTTTGTATGTATATAGTCTACAGTATAGTGTCCACATTTCATCTATGGAGATTATATGCATGCAAACATTGATTCTATTCTTGATTCTATTTTGGGGGAAATTGTAATCCAAAAAGGTAAATAACAAAACAGAAAATACATGACATTCAATCTGGTGGACCAGCTGTCACAGTGAAACCACAGTGGATTAATTGTGAGGTTTAGAAATGATTGTCAACAATGTCTGATATGGAGCAACTTGGTAGCCAAGTGGTTACAGCATGCCGAATGGCCGCATGGTTGCAACTATCACTAGTTCAGTTCCAGCTGGCAACCTTTTCCACTGTCACTATCTAATAAAAGGCAAAAATACCAAACAAAATGAAAATGATCTTATACGCTGCATATAGAGCCAACACCTGCCTTGTCTTTCAGTTATTTTGGATTTTCTTGAGGTTTGAAACTCATTAACTCTGTCTGAGTCTGAGTTATTGATAAGTTTAGAGCAGGAAAATACCACACAGACAACACAGACGTTTATGAGAGTGCTGCAAAAGAGTGCAGGTTAAGGACACGTTTTAGCTTAACTAAGGTTAAATTCAGGAGCAGCGAAGCCACAGTTTAACAGAAAATACAGTAAGTAAAAATTAGCATACTGTCACAAGCACTACCATAATTATTTTGGAACTAAAGGTTGCAGCCCATCTCTTCACCGTGCATAATGCACTAAACATAACGACTAAGAGTGTTTTAACAGTTTAAGAGGTTCTGACCTGGTGCAGGAAGGCGGTCCACCTCCATGCGGAAGTCGTCCTTGAGGAAGAGGAAGCCGATGATAGAGAAGAAGTAGACAAGAAAGATGGCCAGGACGGCTGTCAGAATAATAGAGCGGCCGTTCCTTGTCACGCTCTTTATCACGTTGAGCAGCGTCTCCTCTCTGATCACCAGGTCGAACAGCTGAGGAGGGAGATCGGCATCAGTGAGTCATCAGCAAATTGATTTATGTTGCCACTAAAGTGCTAAGTGGATAAATCAGTCACAACGTAAGAGAAGTGAAACACGTGAGAGATTTCTTACCAAAAAGCTGTAGAAGAACTCATGTACAAAGAGGCCCAGGACGCAGATGATGGCATAGCCCAAATGGTAGATAAAGAGCATGTCCATAACAACCGCTTTGTAGCCTCGAGTGAACGTCCCCTGGTTGCCCACAAAACTTACAAGAAAAACTAGCTTGTTGAACAGCTGAAAGAGAAGAAAAACAAGGCTCAGGGATACAAAGGAACTCAACAGCTTTGATGTCTGAAGAGGCAAGAACGGACGAATCCCCCAACAACACTGTGTCAAATCTTCCATTACTTACATTGACAGTACCCAGCAACAACAGAGCAGGACCGAGGCCCATAGTGTAGATGGCCCGTAAAATGAGGGAGACCAGGAAGAACAGGATGGCCCACGGCTTGGGTAAGACAGGAAGTAGTGTGGTGAACACTCCCAACGCCACCCACAGTAAGATATTCCAGAACGGGGACAAGGTGCCTGGGCGGAAGAATAAAGCATCAATCAAGGTACCAAGTATCAATTCTCTGAGACATTGTGGCATTTCTCTAGTGAATTATTCATGTGAGCTAAGAGCCTAACTTAATACAACACAGTCAGAGGCAACACTTTAAAATGTCAAACAGTAGTCCATAGGGACCGTCAACTTCATCACTCAAACAGCCGTCTCTTCCTCAGCTCGATCTGTAAACCACCGGAGTGAAGCTCACGATTCTTTAGGAAACTGCAGTGCTCTGATGATTTATTGATAAGAGGCTTTCAGGAAAATACTTCAACACTTATCAGTGAGGCAAAAGATCCACATATAGCTTCACGTTTTAGTGACGCTCCAACCGTCTGATCACACTATGACACAACAACAAAACTCATTTTGTTCACATTTGTAAAATATCTTTGAAAAACCCTGAATATGTGACTGATGGTAACGTGACTCATTTAACAGAGCCTGAATCCAATCTGACAGCATTGCAGATAAAAGCAATTCAAAGAGATGACGTGGAACAGCAGGAAAAAAGTCACAGACACAGGTGTTTTCAGTTAACCTGACCACAGGTTATGTAGGGAATTACATGAGGTCACCAAACTCGACACGCAAATTAAGATGATTAAAGTCTAAGTCTCACCTCAGCAGGTGTAACTAGAGAGTGAGGAGCGCAGCACATTTTGTACACTGAAGTCCAAACAGGAAAATAAGTGAAAACACATGACTAATCAGATGATAGAATCTCCTCATTATTTTGTTTGTAAAACTAAATGTCCCTGTTGGTAGAATTAAGCTGATGAATTAAAAAGATGAGGCACTGTTTAATTAAAGTGAAGTGGTTCTACAGTATTTTTCATCTGTGAGTTTATTAGATGATATTTCAGCACCAGGAGCTGTCCACACCAGAGAGCCACAGCTTGTTATTGGTTTCCACATTCTCGTACTGATTATTTAATGGTAAAAGTTAAATGGAATTTAAATCAGCATCTATACTGTCATACCTACAGCGGATTTCTGAAACGTGTCCAACACTTTGGATGTAGCTCAATAAGAGAAAACAACTCAAATAAGTCTGGTGGAGGCCCAATATCACATGCTGACGAGCAAAAAAACATATGTGGGTTTGAGAAGAAGCTACAGCTCTAACGATGAACGATGTCCGTCAGACTAGCTTTAGCCTCAACCACCAACATCTTACAACATATTACACAAATAATTTCTAGTAGCAAAAAGAAACTCTTACCCTCATCTCCATCATCACCAAAGGGGTAGAATACAGCCACGGCGATGTTGACCAGACAGGCCAGGTAGAAGGAGATGCTCCCCCAAAGAGAGATGTGGCGTGAAAACCAGAACAGAGCCTTATTTTCTGCACACACAGAACAGGAAGCATAAGTACAGAGACACAAACACACAATGTTGCTGCAGGCTCTTCAATTTACTCTGGCCTAACGATAAGCAGACACTCTGGATGATGATCATGAATTCCCATCCTGCAGCCTGCTTGTGCTGCCGCCATCATTATTTTCCGAGCATTGGACCCAGAATTTGAAGACTTACTGCGGATCTTCTTCTGCCACCTCATCTCATTGTAGAGGTTGTCAAACTGCTGGAAGAAGTCGTTAACCTTGCTGCCCTGGTCGTCTCTCTCGGTGGTGGTGAACACGCGCATCTTGGACTCCTCTGTGAGGTACTCGCAGATGTTAGGGACTGGAAAAACTATCTGCTCCATGGTGCGGTCATGACGCACGATCTGGCAAACAGAGATCCAGTAAATCCTCATTACAGATTTGTATTGCGCATTTTTTTTATAGGGAGATGTGGAAAAATGTGATTTGCTTGTTAAATAACGCTTTAGAAATTCAGAGGATGAATGGATGAAGGGAAGGTTTACCTCTATCTGAGCCGTGTGCTTGGCATAGTAAAGAAGGGCGTCATCCTTCTCATTGTCAGAGTCCACCCCTGATCCCGGCCCAAACCCCGACCCCGGCTTCAGGCTCTGCTGCAGGATCTTACTGTGTCTGGCCAGCTAGGTTCCAAAAACAAAGTTACTCAAGGAGGGAACTTCCACCGGACCTCAAGGCAGAGATCTTAGTCAGTCCAAGAGCGATTAAAGATCACAGAGACTTTAAATAATAACAATAACGGTGACGTGATTGACCCCAAGGGATAATTCTCACCGAATCCCACTAATTACTCCCAAGCCTAATCACAACAAAATCATCTTGCGACACAAAATCTAAATATGGACACATCAGACAACTGCACCAGAAGTAAAAACAAGACAATGCAACCTCACGTGACAAGAAGAGGACTGAGACATTTAAAGATATTTGGCCAAAGTAGATGGAATACATTATAATCTAAAGACAAGAACTTACAAAAAGAACCTGAAATAACTCTTTTCTCTGGCCAGTTATATATTAGTAGAAATAAAGTGTGAACACGTCATATCACCACCTTAACCGTAACCAACAGTTACTTATTTACATATCTAGCAGTTACGGAGCAACACTATCGTCATCATTTTTGTAGTCCGTTAACTCCTGAGGGAAACATCTGACTCTTAAGCTGTTAAATGCATCACCATGTTCAACAATTAATTGCTGACTTCTGCTGTCTCTGCTCCTGAGCAGGTAATGTAGGTTTTTAGAGTTTTTTCAATGATAAAAGCCGCCTGCTTTGAATACGACGCTATGAGAGCTGTGAGAGTGAAAGAAAGCATTAAAGTTGCGACCACTCTGCTAAACCAATGAGCTGAAACTCACTATAAAGCTCTGTAAAGCTTTTATGTTTGTATAGCTGGATCCTTGTGTTTGTTTGTCTTTATGTACATCTGGCAGTTAAGACCTAATAAAAGTCCAAATTTATCAGTGTATTTGATTAAAACATGCCTTGACAGAGTGCTGTAGGAGGAAATTATAAAGGACAATAGTGTAACAGTGGAATGCTGTGGGGTTGTTTCTTTTTTCAATGTATTTATTTGTATATGCATTTTGTACAGAAGTGTATGTACAGCAGTTTACTGTCCATGTTCTTATGGTGTACTGTTTATTATTCACACTATTTATTTACTTGTTCATTATTAATTTATAATCTCACACACCATTTAGCAGCTGTCCCAAGGAGCAAATACCACATATCTTCAAAAAGATACTGGATAAGCTCACGTCTAAGTATGTGCGTCATCTGTGGATATGCGTGTGTGTTTCTGCGGTCAACAAAAAAACAAGGGCCAAAAAAAAACCCCTTCCTTGTCATGATGAAACCAGTCTGTTGGTTGGACAAAAATACCCTGTTTGACACTTGACTCTAAAGAGGCAGAAGTGAAATCCCGCTAGACTGTCTGCTCACTTCAACTGACATACACTGTAAATACAGGACACATGCACAGCACAGCACAGCACAGCACAGCACAACTACTTTCTTACTGGCAGAACACACCTATCTCATTTCTTCACTTTTAATACCCTGGACCAGGCCAACCACATTTGTTTAGTAATACAGTGACGACTGCCTGCTTCAGTGAACACCTACGTCTGCAGAGCCAGTGTCACATCCTGAAATCTAATTTTAGAAAACTGGCAGAGCGGTCCGCTCATAGAAGAGCAGTCTTCCATCATTTAGCACAGAGGACACACTCAAATAGGAGCATGCATGTGGACAGACACACACACACACTGGCGCGGTGCACAGCCCTGAGGTCGGCAGAAGGTCAGACAGACAGAGAAAATGCAGTAATGCCTCGGTCACAGACAAAAACAAGCTTGGGCATTTGTATTACCTGGTGGGCCAGGATGTAAATGTTGTGTCCGACGTCTCTGGGCTTGATCTTGTCTCCTACACTGTCCTCATCCTCCTCACTCTCCAGACCCTGGGCGTAGGCTTCCTTCATTACATCCACCTGATGCATAAAAGTTATGAAAAGTTACTCCTACAGATTTTACATGGGACCCAGATTTGTGTGTGTGTATGTGTGTCTCTGTCTGTCTGTCTGTCTGTGTACCTAAAGACAGACTTACCAGTTCAGTGGGTCTCATCTTGTAGAGAATCTTTTCTGCGTTCTCACTGTCATGGCGGCTCTCCATGATGGCCAGGAGGAGTTTGGAGGCATTGTTCTACAACACAAGGCTTCACCAATGAGCTTTTACATTTTGATTAACTACAAACTACAGAGCTGAATAATTCAGGAATTAATGACTCAATGGATGCTATTTTCAGTAGAATCAAACCATTTGAATGCTGTAATTTCATGAATGAGTTGTTAGACCAAACAGCTCAGCAGTTAAACAGATACACACATAATGTGTAGCAAACAGACATCGGCCATCACATTCCCCTGCTCTAGCACGATAGGGAATTACTACTGTAAACCAGTTCAATTGTTGCTATAGTAATGGCTGTCAGCGGTTACGTGTCACAGCGAGCTGCCTCTCAGAGACACCTACTGCTCACCTTGAGCTCCAGCACCAGGTCCAGCCGATGCTTTCCCAGGGGATTGATGGAGTTGACAATCAGCGCTATGATAATATCGATGCCATTTGACTCATGCTTGGCTATACAGGTCTGGTAAAATAAGAAGGGCACAGTTAGAGCGAAAGCACATTAGACCACAACAGATTTCACCAAAAAACACCCACAGAATAGAGTGGTATTAGATCTTTATTAATCCACAGCTGATACTGAAAAACCTGTGCTGTGTATGTTGCAGACAGAAAGAGAGTCTGGATGTATTGTATATATAATGCTAGCCAACATCTTGGTGCTCAAACATGTTTATAAAAGTCAGTTGCCAAACAGCATGTATTGAAATTCAAGAAATACAAGACTTTAATGTCCCTTTTCCCAGTGTAGTGAGTATTTTTTTCTCTCACACCATAGGTCATGAATGTGACACCTTTTGACAGTTACGATTTCACACTGTGACTGTGGCTTTAAATCAACACCCCCTCAAACAAGCTATATCATCGATACATGATCAAAATCTCCTAAAATAATACTCTCATCATCCTGTTTAATACTACATTAACATATCGTCTTCATAACTATTCAATAAACAAAACCTACCTACCACTAAACTAACCAATCCTCCCCCCTACCTGGTTTTCATGGCAGGGTCCCTGGCAATATTCTGTAATGGTCTCCAGAGTTTGGCGAACCAGATCCACATTACTCTCATTAATGTAGAGGCCCAGCAGCCCGAGACCTCCAGTGGTGCTTCCACAAATACAGTCCAAGAACTGAAGAGTCTCACACACCAGGTTATAGTTTGTTTTGTTGTTCTGGTTTCGCAGGAAGTTCTGGAGTCAGAGCAGAAAAACAACAGTTCAATCAGCAGCCACTTTTAACAGTTCTTACCCTACTAATCACAAAAGAGGTCAGTACCTGCAGGTCTGAATTGTGGTTCTCACAGAGCAGCTGTAGGTAACGAAGGATCGGCTTCATGATGGTGATGGTGGGGCTCATCTGGGTTTCTTCTAAAGCCTCTTCGGCCCCGACTATGTCGCTGTTCTGGCCGAGGCCTTCGAGGTCAGGATCCAGCTCTTTTCGGAAGGCACAGAAAGCCTTTGAGGTGACTGAGGAGGCCTCCTTCAGCTGCCCTCGCATGTCCTCCCTCATATGAAGCCCTGAGTCTTTCCCTAGAGCGCAGCATGCAGGTACAAAGAGATGATGAAAACATGATTCATTGTTTTATTTTTGGACTGTAGAATATCTTTGGAAATGGACGGAGGGAAACAAGTTAATCTGAAATATGCTAAAAGTTACTATTTCAGATAATGATGAGTGGCAGCCTGCATTGTGGCATTCTAGACATAAAAATAAAGTCTGAGCCCCCCCTCGACAAGTGGGCGATTATTGAGTGGGGTTCTGTAGCATGAAAGTACCCAGTCTTGATACAATGGCCTTTTGATAGGCTGATGTGGGCCGTCACATGGCCTCTGACATGTGACTGCAGGAACTGGGAACAACAGTCTGCTCAGAGGTCACCAGGGCAACAAAGATCATTCTGGGTTTATACTCCACTATCGTTTAAAGGCAAGGCCGTGGTGAACGTGAGGACCACACATAATGGAAAAGCGTTAAGGTTTCCAAGGTCATATTTGAGCCCATTTTGTTGCTTTTCACACTCACTCCAGGTTTCTATGGAAATACTTGGCTGCGATCAGGAATTCACCCCAGTCACTTTTAAATGCACTTCTCTAGTTGTGACATTATCATCCAGTTGGTTGACTTTAAATAAACCTCACTTACTTTAAGCTTCATTTTGATGTCGTGGTTTGCTGCATGTGTCTAACTGTACTCAGGAATGAGGCAGAGGAGCCATGCTGTGTACAGAAAGGTTAAAATGCATCATTACTCTGTACTTTACCTTTCTTTAACCTGCTGCTACTGGCGTCACTGTCGTCATCCCTTTTTCTGCAGCTGAGCTCAAACATGTTGACAGACACGGTGGCTCGGATCTCTTGCTGGGCCAAACGCATGCGGTCGTAGAAAACCTTGAAGAACCTCTCAGACTTCTTCTGCTTGTACAGTTGGTTATAGAAGGAATTCTGGGTGGGAGCATAGTAGTTATCAACATAAATCTAAAGTCGAGTGTGTGTGTGTGTGTTTGTGTTCTGGCTTTTAGCTGATCAATGTCTGTGCTGCCCACCTGTATCTGTGTGTTTCCGCCCTGGAGAAGGGCAATGCCCAGCAGGATGCTCTCCTCAAACACCCGGTCATTCTTGGTGTTCACAATCAGGTCAATCACCAGCTCAGATGCCCCAACGTTATCCAAGAGACACTGGATCTCCACCACACTGCTGCCTGGCTTGTCGGAGTCTAGCATGGGAGAACCTCCTGCA
Source organism: Pempheris klunzingeri (assembly GCF_042242105.1). Lineage (NCBI taxonomy): Eukaryota > Metazoa > Chordata > Actinopteri > Acropomatiformes > Pempheridae > Pempheris > Pempheris klunzingeri. Next base: position 16,797,155 of record NC_092016.1, on the reverse strand, counting down.
GAGATTAAATATCATAATTTAACATAATTGTGCTCTTAACAGATATAACTACACACATGAGTGATCATTACTTATTGAACCCCAATATATATATAATATATATGAATTTATTTGATAAAAATGTATTTGATGCTTTTATAGCTATTTGACTACATAGTGTGACTATTTAACTCTATCTATCTATCTATCTATCTATCTATCCGTCTATCTATCTGATGCTTAAGGAATCCCTTTAGCCAGATTCAACATCTGCCAGAAGTCGTCAAACAGCACTTCTCCTAGGAAGCAGAGTGCTGTCATGTTAGCTGCTGTTGTTTCCTCTGCAGTGAGTAGTTATTGCAGTGTCTATTGGGTTTATTTGGGGTTCTCAGTACCTCCGGATGACGGCTTGACAAAGCCGCCAGATGAGCTGTTTCCACTCCCAAGCTCTGACTTGGAGAGAAGCTTTTGATTTCCAAAGTAGCGTGTGAGGAGAATTTTCCTCAACTCGTTTCCCTGTGAAGACAGAAATCATAACATTAAATCCATATCACAGTCTGAGAGAAAACCAGCCTCAAACCAGGAAATTCACACTTGAACACATTTTGAAAAAGTAGCATTTTGTGGGCCACAACCATAAAAATAACATCAGAGAGAAGGACACTTTAACAAATGTCCCATCCAAGCGAACATTTGTGGTGTGTTCACTGGAATGAAATCCATCCAATCATTCAAACAAGAGGGGGCTGCACAGATTTCATCTTACACCTAATGGGAATGATCAGCGTCATCCCATGATGCATTTCTTTCTTGATGGAGCGATGGCTTCCTGGATGACAATGCCCTTATCAACAAAGAAATTGGAGCCTCTCATTGAGGAGCATGACAGTAATAGTGCTGTCTACTAACAAATTGGCCGCCGAGTTAAGCTAACCTCTTTTCATCTTAGGTTTGTTTTATTTCAGTTTAGAAATTTGTGCTAGTCTTTCCTGAAATGTGTTGTATTGACATAAAAGCTGACAATTGGAAAAAATGCACATAAATGGTGCACACAGCAGCAAAAAGTGATAAAAGGAGGCAGCACGAAACAATGCATAACACCAGTGCGCTTCTAGCGGAAAATTTGTCATAAGACTAGTTATTTTCTTCCCATCTCTCACAAACATCTCTGTGCGTCTTGTGACATTTGACGCAGACGAGCAGAAATGAGATTAAAGGATTCATGGAGATAATCTCCCGACTGTGGTTGTGTAATCGAAGTGAGAGAGTGATTGACAGGTGGATGACTTGCATTGTGCCTGTCACCACCTAGCTTTATTGCAACAGGAGGTATCAATCGACGGACGGCATATAAAGAATGTATAGACTCTAAGGGTGGTCCGCACCCGTTTCTATGGCAGCGGTTCAAATTGCCCTTTTTCTGATGCCCTTCACCCCCCCCTCATTATTGATGAATGGAGTGGAAGGATGAATGACCAGATGGACGAGCAGATTGATTGAAGGGCGGAGCAAAAGGATGAATGGACTATAGTGAGCCACCTGTGGTTTCCATGGAAACATGTTAGGACAATCAGCCTTCTCCTGACATACAGGTGGTGGACAAAATAACATGAACACCTAAACACAATAGATCTTGGCAGTAAAATACTGCGGTGTCACTGAGGTGTTGATCCAATTGAAATGACCATTTTCTAGTCAATCAACAAAATGTTTATCGCCAACAATTTTAATATGTGACTAATCATTGAATTCAAGTTTAATCATTTTGTTATATCAGTAGAAATGTATATGTTCAGATTAATCAATAATGACAATTCATTGTTCATCTAATGACATTTTCCATTTGGCATATTGTACAATGTCAGAACCTTTTCCCTTTGTTACAATTTTGCTTATTTGACCTCTGTGTCGCTCTGCAAGTTTCCTTATTGTGGTTGTCACACCTCTATTAAAGCTGACACATACTGCTAATTGAAATTCAGCTTTATATGACTCATTTGTGTAGCTGCCTTTGTAAGTGTTGTTTGCTGTCGGTGTTCCTTACAGTAATTTGCTGGTGCATTGCAAACATTGCAAAACTGCAATGAGGTGCAGGAAATGAGGCACCTCCATGTCTCACCACAAAGGCTGCACAGGTCCAGGAACAGTCCAGCAGGAGAGCCTCAAACTAAGAGCACTGAACACTGAAGATATGGAGGAGCACGTGTAGCTGATGCTCCCTGTGTCAGTAAACACTCCATCTCATCTGCAGTCAGCAGAGACACTTGTCTGCCTGCACTGTCTGGCTGACTGTCTCACAAATACACACACACGCACACTTCTTGAACTGAAGGTGAGGATCCATTGAGCTAGCCTCTCTCATTTTAACACATTCTCAGAGCAACTACAAACTCAGCAGCACTGCACTCTGTAAGGCAGCGCATCCCAATGCACACTCTTTGACAGATTGCAGATTGAATCATGTTTGACTTAACATTTCCCCTTTTCTGACAGAGGACGTGTTGGTTTAGCTACAACTCTCAAACACCAGTGAAAGAAATGTTCCAGCGGGGGGGAAGTTGAAAAAGAGGCGGGGGTGACAGGTTTTTGCTCTTGTTCACCTCCCTTCTGGGTGATGCAGTCTGCTGGCTAGGTCTGCAGAGAGAGAGAGAGAGAGGAGAGGGGAGGCAGGATGGTGGCAGAAGAGAGTCAGCCCAGCCTGACTCATCTGCTTGCTGCTGCATAGACGAGAAAAAACTCCAGTCAGGTGATGTAAGAGCCACGAGAAAGAAAGAGAGATAGGAATAGAGGTAGAAGAACTGACAGAAGTAAAGGCGGGGGGGAGAAGAGAGGAACAAACAAAACCTAGCGAGGAGCAGACAGACGCGGCGTTTTAAAATGTGCACCGGCACGCCACACTGCGGCTCTGGTGTCCAAGCTGGGGATGAGCTGCCGATCCCCACCTCGGACATCCACGCAACCCCTTCCCCCCGCCTCCCTCCCCCAGCCCGCTTGCAGCTCTGCTGTCTGCAGATCTCTCCGACTCCAGAGAGATGCATGGAGGAAAAAAAAAAAAAAAAAAAAGACAAAGACACAGCCTGCCCTGTGCTTCTTTAGGTGGTCTGAAAGCTCACACAGGCAGCGGAGGGCAGCACCAGCTGTGAACCAAGACAGACAGTGCCAGGAACAGGCGGGGGAGGCTTGAGCTGCTCGGGTCAGACAAGGTCGATAACAGAGGAGACTCAGGCCACAGAGGAGGAGAATGTTACCCAAACAGAGGTTCAGATCGGAAGGGCTAATACTTTGCTTTTTTGTTTTACTTTCTCCCACAACAGAAATACGAGAGGACTCCGGGTGTGTGTCTTTTGTAAACAGTGGGGAACGCTGATCAAGTACACTGTGACAAAGTACAAGTTGAGACTCCCCTCAGGCCATTTGAGGGCTGAACAACTTTACCATCAGGAAGCAACATTTAGGTCCCTGCAGAAAATGTAGTCAGCACACTTTGTTAAAGTGAAACTCCACCCTCTATTGTTGTTGTCAGTAGCACATGATACTAAAACTCAGTCTGAAACTCAGTAAGATCATGTGCAGTATAAAATGACGTGTTGCATGTTATCTAATAAAGACCTCAGTCTCTAAGGAGTCAGTGAGCTCCTCCACAGCTTGGAACTGGGGGGGGGGTTAGGGTTAGGGGGGGTGGAATGAAAAGGTGCGTAATATAATACATATCCATATCACAGTGTTTTGCAAGGCTTTCTCGCCGAGGGAGTTATCTCACCAAAAGGACAAAATCAGGAAATCAAGACTCATACAGTCACGTTATCCTGACGCTTTAGTACAGACACTTTGGGAACATGAAGTAAGGGAGTGAAGACAGAGATGAGGGAAGACATGGGCAGAGCTGTAAGCTACTCCAGAGAAAAGTGACACCATGTAATTTGTATTTTTTCTGAGAATTTTGTTGTTTTTTTTTAAAAAACATTTTTGTTTCAGTATTTCTAGACCCACCCTATTTCCCAGGTGTCATTCATATTTGGAAATAAAAAGGTAATGATTTATGGACCCATAAATTCCTCAAGGAGTTCCTAAGACTTCTGGAAATAAGTGTAACTGGTGCTAATTATTAGGAAAATAGATGAAAACTGTGTTGTAGTTAAAAGTTGATAGTTTATAAGCAGTTGGCTTCAATTTATGACTTGAGGATTTTAAAAATTCTGGCTACAGCTGTGGATACAGGATGAGTAAACAGCAGCTAGAGCTATATGCTGCTAGTGTTAATAACAGACTGAAATATTGTTAGTGGACTGTAATGCCGGCCTATACTGAGCTAAATTTGGCAGTCAGAACCATTTCTCTTACATTTCTCCTCTTCCTCATTTCAAATCTCTTCCCTTCGGCAGGGTATGAAACATTTCATGACCAGCAGTCACTACAGGTGGCTCTGCAGCTTCGTACACAGGCCCTACCGTGGTACACTCATCTGATAAAATTCTGTCAGAGACATGTGCATCACATGCCGCTATTTACAATGTTTTCAAGCTGCATTTCAGCAGCACATAAAATGCTTTTACCCAACAAACAAGTACATCCGCAAAACAAATTAAGCCTGCATGTGAGAGCAATTGGTGAGACTGATTCAGGGAAATACAAGACGAGCAGCGTAAACAAGTATTCAGAAAAAGGAGAACTGTTAGCTGGTGGGTTCATCATGGAAGTGTTACATGTGATTCACTAACATTGTTAAGTGCTGATTGTGGTTGTTAGGAACACTGTAATGTTGAATGTAGGTTTAACTGCGAGGTCCAACCGAGGCTCGTTTATCTGGTGTGCCACACTGGTACCTGAGCATGCATACAAGGTGGTCACAATAAGAGAAATGTCTTACAATAAAACAACCCTCCATAAAATTACATTTTGCAGAGATTTAGTTATGCTAGTGGCTTTATGGATGTGGTGTTAGCCTGTCTGTCGGTCGGTCAGTTCACCACTTTGGTCCAGACTGAAATATCTCAACAACTATTGGATGAGTTGGTGATACATTTTGTACAGATATTCATGTTCCCCAAATATTTTTGATGGTGCCATACTTTTCATCTAGCACCATGATCAGGTTGCTAAAATGGCATTCCCATCAGCCTCAGCTGTATTTGTGTTTCGTATTTGGTAGCAAATTGTAACCACCGATATTATACCTGCTATGCTGAAGTTAGTATTCTGGGCATGTTAGCATGCTGACATTAGCATTTAGCTCTGGGCACCGCTGTGCACAATCACAATTAAAGAGTCTACATAAGTGAGTCAAGTGGAATACAGATGTATAGCTTTATTAGAGGTGTGATCACGTTTTTCATAAAAGCGTCATGACTGCAACAAATGGGAACCTACAGAGGGGCACAGAGGCAAGGCAGTTGCTACCTAAATTGCCAGTACCAAGCATTTTATGTAGAGTGGTAACGAGGAAAACAGGCCTCAAACTGATGATGACGTAAAGTATGGGTCAAACGCAGGAAACCTGTGTTTGCAACATTGACTGAAAGGCTTCTAATGGGAAATGTTCTGAATAGCACTACAAACCACACCCTCAGTACCTCTGACCTCTGACAGTGGTGATCAAGGAAAATGAGATTCATATTTACCGCAGGGCTACTGGATGTCACTCAAAGGCGGTTCTATAGTTTTGTCCCATAGCTTTGTGCATTAGCAAAACCGAAAGCTTTAAGTCAAATTATCAGTTTAATCATTCAAAACACAAGTTGCAATTCATGTTATTCATCCGGTCGCCTGTCATGTGCCTCCCTGAGCACAAGAGACCTAACTCACATGCAATCAAATTCAAATAACATGCTGTGAACTGTGTCGAATCACTGTTCACAATGACAATTCATCTCATTCATAGTGGTCGTCAGCTGAATGAAGACAAGGCCTTTTGCATTTTTACAAGTGCTTTTAGAGGACGTCGTGGCTAGGAGCTAGAAGAGCTCAGCAGGCACTGTGCTCCTGGTCTGAAGGCATTTCTGCACAGGGTACACAGACTTCCTGTGCCCAGTTACAGCCAGACCAGACAGACAAACAACATGTGCTAATCCCTCATTGCTATGGAAACCAAAACAAAATACTCAACACACACCTGACTGATGGATCAGGGGCTGTGAGGGCGAGAGGGAAGGAGGTAAGGAGGGGAGGAAGGACCTTCTAAGCACAAACTCAGTTGCTAAAACATACAGGACAAATAGATTTCCACACAAATTATTTGGGTTTTTTTTGGTATTCCATAAATTCATGAAACATTAAGATTTGGGTTCTACATTTCATAACTCCAACTTTCTGACTAGATCCGGCATGCTGTGTCAGCCTGAATCCAGCCAAAGGTCAAACTGTAGGAGATATCCATGAGCTCACCCAGCTCCCTCTCTGCCTGCCTGCCTGCCAAGCCTGCTCCCTGTGGATGAGCCTAAGACATGTCCCACTACTCCCATCAGCAGACAGACAAACAGGGAAAACCCTGCAGGATGAGCTCACACACAGACAGCCAGCGTGGCACTGCATGTTTGGGAGTGTGTGTGTGTGTGTGTGTGTATGTCTGAGCAAAGCTTTCCGTCTACATGCGTCTGTGTGATGCGCTTAGCATTGAGAGGGTGGTAATCTGTAAATCTGCTTTGCCTTGGGCAGGTGGTGTGAAACTTGGCAAGCAAGGAGGAAAGAGAGGGAGAGAGGGACGAAAAGAAAAAGACGGACAGAAAGACAGATGGACAGACAGACAGCGTGTGAATGACAGAGATGAGTGTGAAAGAGAGGGAGGAAAGAGAGTGTGAGAGAGGTTTATATTACATAACAGGCTTTTTCAATCCTCTGTAAATAAGAAGACACGCTGACGTGCACATACACATGACAGCACATTACATTCATATGCATGCATGTGTTCACAGAAAACATCAAGGACTTAATAAATACAACTTGAGCCAAAGGACAAGTCCAGTGATAATGTATATTTCTTCTTATTTCCAACCAATCCCATGAAAAGAATAAAACCAACAACAAACTGATCCCACAAGCAAGCACTGTCTGTGTACCCAGAGCCTGATATAACGTATTCCTCTCTGCCAAAACTATCAAAAATTGGGTTCCTTCATTATGATAAACCTGGGTACTGTAGAGTCTATGCATTTTGACTCAATGCTGGCCATAGTATTTACACTGCATGGAAATGCACTGGCGTCATTTATGTATAGTTAAAATGAAATGAGGAGAAAGAGTCGGGGTGTGACATGCAACAACAGAGGACATTGTAATCACAGTATGTTATGTGTGTCTTAGCCACTAGGCCACCACGATGCTCCGCCCTGGTGGCATTTTAAGGCAAATGACAACATGCACCATTCTGTTGCTTTAAATATTCAGCATCAAACGTGTATTAATCCACAGTTGAAAATAGTCCTTTACAAATGCAATATTCATTCCTGTTTGAGTATCATGTGGGAAAAACTACAGTGCCCAGATGATTCAAGATATTACTATGTAATGAAACTATGTATTTGTGACCCACTTTTAAAGATTTACGTCTTCAGTAGCAACAAATGTGCTTGCACCCGAGTATCACAGACGGGGTAGAGAAGTCGGACAGTTTTGCGAGATGGACTGACGCTGCAATTGCTTGGATTTTCATGGGATTTTTAACAATTAGAAAACTACAGAATAACTTCACCCCCTTTACGTCAAATACATGAAGATACATGAAATAATATTTACCATTTAAGTCTATGATGGCAATTCATACATATTTTCTGCTAATTCATGCACATTTTCGCCCCATGTAATATTAGCATAATATTTGTCTCTGTATTTTTCCTCCCCAGAAAGCCTCCCTCACCATCTTGAGGGCTAGTGGGAGCATGAACATTTATAAAGCTGCCCTTAACTGACAGCCAGAACAAGTGAAGCACAGCAGTAAGAGCCAACACATCTCTATGCAGTGACTGCTGCAGATCTTCCCCTTGCTGCCCGACCAGCGCTCCTGGCATGACCCAGGCAACAGAGATCAGGGCCTGGGTGGGACTAGAAGGGAGAGAGATAGAGAAAATAACTCAGGCAGCAGACAGAATGCGATAGACTGAGACAAAGCATGGAGGGGGCAAAGGAGGAAGAGAGAGGCAGTGAGCGGACAGAAGAGTGAGAGTAAGGAGGGAGGGAGGGAGGGAGGGAGGGAGAACGTGATGGTCCACGTGACGTTGGCTCAGCCACTGCAGGCTGTTACGTAAGCGCACCCCCTGCCCTGTCTCCTCATGGACTGAGCAGACTCCGCTTCTCTCCAATCCCTCACCCTGCAGCCGCTGCCCACTTTTTTTTCCCTTCCACTCACATGGCTCCTCACATGGCTGCCTCTCTCCCTCCCTCCCTCCCTTCCTTGATCACTCTCCCTCCATCTCTTTCTCTCACTCTCCTCCACCCACTCATTGCACCCCAGGGGAGCCACCAACCTCTGCTGCCTATGCTGTCACTCTGTCTCTCTCTCCTTCTGTTTTTTGTCTGTCTGCCTCTCCCTCTCTCATTATTTCCATCAATCGTCTCTCTCTCTCTCTCTCTCTCTCTCTCTCTCTCTCTCTCTCTCTCTCTCTCTCCCCCTCTCTCTCTCCTGTGCAGTGAGGCTGCAGCTCCACGCTCAGGGCTACGGGGATATGACAAAGAGAGGCCACAAATACATGCCTGAGCACACTCACGCACACCTACACAAACTGACATTTCACATATCGTTACCGCACTGTCTGGCTTCTCGAATGCGCCGAGCCGCTTTTAAAAAGTGACTGTTTTTCCACTTTGAATTCCTCTGATCTTGTTCCACACAACTGTTGAATAATTTGCCTTTCGAAAAACAGCTTGGCTGACTGACACAAGATGCAAACACAAACAGGGAAAACAAAACTCTTGACTCCTCAAGCAGCTGCAAGTGACACTGGCTGGCATGCGCTATATTGAGAAAGGTAGTCTTGACAGTATTACTAATGCAATTACGCAGAAAGAGAGGATGAAGGCACATACATGTATTCTATTTTAACAAGTGATACTCTGGTGCAGCTAAAACAGCCTTTAGTGGGACTGCACTGTCAGCCAAGCACGATCATGTCTGCATGAAATCTCACATGGTCTCAGGAAAGGAACACATGCTTTCCCCCAGTTATCTTCAGGACAACATTTAGAACAATAAACAGTTCCAAGCATTGCGAAATAAAGGTTTTATTATTTTATTATCTTCAGATGCACACTGATTGAAGTCTTGACTGGAGCAGCACATTCATGTTGTGTCACCTCCTCTCACCGTGCAGCTGGAACAAACTCTCCTAAACCTTCCAAAGGTGATTACAGACCTGACTTTTTTTTTTGTACTTTGGCCCTCACCCTCCACCCCCTTGATGTGCACAAGCACACACGCAGTCACCTCCTTAAGTCTCCACCACCAGCTCTTGTCATTCACTTTCCAGGCCTGTGGCTGAGAGAGGGGTGCAGCAGGAGACGGGCTCCTGCACCCCCCCACCCCCACCCCACACTCGCTGCAGTATTGATTTGTTTGTTCAGTGCTTGCCCCCCTCCTCCTCCTCTTCCTCCTCCTCCTTCACCCTCCCTTACTTCCTCCCTCCTATTCTCCCTCTCTGTGTGAGTGTGTCCTCAAGTGCCTCCCTGCCTTATGTAACATAGAAAGGCCCACAGCATACTGATGAAGGGGAGTCTGGGCTCTGGGCCGACAGACCTGGGAGAAAACAAGGACTCCTCGGCAATGCTGACAGGAGTACAGCACTGCTGTCCTTTAAAGACAGGGCGAAATCCACAATAAACTTTATGATAATATTACCTAATTAATGGGTTTTTATGTAACAGTGGGAGTTTGAGGGACTTTACTTGTATTTACTTGTGGGAAATTTTACTTCTAAACTTTAATTTGACAATTATTTAATGAAAACCATGTTTCAGTCCTCATGCAGGGACGAGTACTCACAGACTCCTGAAAGCATTCCTTCTTGTCCAGCATCTCTCTGAGTGTCTGCAGGATCTTGATACACAGCTTCTCCTCCTTTTCCATAAGTTTCTTGGTGTGTTTGATCAGTCTGACAGAGTGACGGGAGAAGTGGTGTATCATTTACTGTATCAATGCAGTCAATGGCTCACAAGCAAAAACAAAACAATAGTTTATTGATCGCCACAGTTGAAATCTCCTTTTCTGTTCTCCAGGGAGGTCAGACAACAGCAGCAGAGTAACAGCACCCCTGGAGGTTTGATGATGTATCAGAAATCTAATATTTTAATACTTCACCGACTACTGACACACTGAATTAACATATTTAAATATTTATTATAGCTTGCCTTAAAGTTAAATGTTGATCTTTGTAATGTCATATTGAATTTCAAATATGTTGTTTTGTAATTGTGTTTCTTCATTTCTAGCCCCTTTCCAAAACCTCCCTAACAACTAAATGAATATAACAAAAACAGTTGGTAGTTAATTAGTGTAAGTTAATGCTATTTTTCATTTCTGGCATGTCAATCTTTAACTTATGATATACAGAATATCAGCAAAAAGTAGCCATCAAAAAACAGCTATCAGCAACTTCTGTCAAAAATCCTGACTCATCTAGCCGCAAAACACTACGTCAGCCATGCTGCCGGTCTCCCTGTAGCTAAAACAACATTTTAAAATGTGACTTCAAGGCCTTCAAAAATGAAAGATGTGTTTCTTGTTGTAGACACAGTTTATGGACAGCGACTTACTTGGACATGAAAGCTCCGCTCTCACAGCGTAACCGAGCAGCCTCTGGAAACAGCAGCTCCGGGCTGTGAAGAACATCCACCAGAACAGAAAACTCTGCCTGAACCTTCGGACTGAACTGCTCCTCCAGACAGGACACAACCCCCTGCACATCACAGACAGACACACATAAAGGCTCAATCAAACACTGTCCTGGACAGATTGATACGGCTCAACATCATACATTAAGCCCTTGTTAAGATGTCAATTTGGACGCTCCTCTTCATGTCGTTTTTTAGCCACGCCAGCAATACGGCTTTATCAGTCGGCTGTGTCGGTTGGTCGGTCCAACTCTTTGGTCCAAACTGTAATATTTTAACCACTTTTACACAGACATTTATGGTCCTCAGAAGATGTAGCCAAGTAATGCTTTTGGTTTTTAAGTGAAGCGTGTCAAACATTGGATGGTTTGCCATGAAGGATGACTTAAAATAACTTTGGTGATCCCCTGAATTTTCATCTAGTCAAAATCTTCATTTGTTCAACACTAGATCAAATTTCATGACAAGATACCTGCTAAATAATGATATTCCCATCAACCTTAGTGTTAACTAGCAAATGTTACCATGCTCACATGCTAAACAAAGATTTCGAACATTGCTTAATGATTATCATTGCAGGCATGTTAAGCTTAAAGCACTGCACCTGCAGCTTCTCAATGATGTTCTTGTAGTCAGGGCCACCCAGGGGCTCCTTGCGGGGTCGTGTGCGGGCAGAGATCCTCCAGTCCTTGGCTGCTCGCTGCACCATATTGCTATGGACTTTGAGAGACAGAGTGTTGACCTGACTGTCCAGGTCCACTGGGATGGCTATGGCCCGTGCCTTAGCTGGGGAGGAACGGAGGAACACAAGGGGTTAGATGTCGGGGTGAGTTTGTCTGTTCTGATCAGACAGTAAATGCAGCACAGGCACCAAAACACCAGTGGATTCAGAAGAGCATCCCAGTGGTTAACGGGGCTGCCAACTTTTCTGTTTAGTCTGGAGTGGGATTTGATGTCAGTGAAGTTGGTGTCTTTTATCAGCGGGCCTTCTTACCCACCACGGCGGTCAGGGTCATCACTCCTCAACCCCAAGGAATCATGTTCAGTTCAGTTCACAATTTTAAAGCATTTATAGACGAAAAGCCAGATAAATGATCATGGTCAATGATCATAAGTATGTTTGAGCAGCATGCTTGCCAACCTCCACATATCATTGGGAGACTGAACCTAACCAGGGTATTTGGCGATGTTCCTCTAGAAAATTGTTAATTTCAGACAGTTTTTCTGCATTCTGGTGAATTTATGGAGTCGTTTTTTTGCTGAAATGTAGAGTCGGGAGGACAGGGGACAGGAGGGCACTGAAAAATTGTACTCTCAGGAGAATCTGGTTGGCCCAGCTCCATCTACAAATTGTATGGAAAGTAAATGCAGGATAGAAACACATTGCTCAAAGGCAGTGGATCCGGCATGATCACTTTATCCAGAAAACAAGCAAATAAGATTTCATTAAACTAGAAAGCTGGCCTAGAAATAGATGAGAGGGAAAGAGTTGGCTGAACTATTTTGTTTTGGTTTTGTCATATTTTTCTTTAGATCATGGTGGTTAGAGGTGCTTCCACACATATTTCCAGGAGAGACGACTACAAAGGCAGTTCATCCTCACCTCAGCAGCTAAATGAAGCCATTAACCGATGAGCCAGGGTGAACACCAATGCATGATGCACTGTTGCAGCATAACACATTCATCAGATGATGGCCTGTCTGGCCTGTATGCTGCACTTTAACTCGCCTAAATGATTAGTTGCAACAAAGCGCTCATTTTCATGGCTGTTTAGATGTTAGTTGAGTCAAACTGTCAGTATTATCCATCAAATCCACACAAGATGATGTGTTGTCCTTAAATTGTGAGAGTTGTATATGCAGCTATCAACACACTGACATTGGACAATAAAGCTTTCACATATACACATTCTGTGAATAAGTGGACTATATGAACACACTGTATTATATGAACACAGGGTCAGAAAGTACATCAATAGGATCAATAAAACAGGATCAAATACTTTCCTCTATTTAAAGTGGGAAACAGATGAGTGGCCAACATAGTTAAATTCAAACACAGGACCATTTTGACTTTGTGAGTTGAACAGGATGCGAATCCCACTTGTGTTACTGGGTTTGTATGTGGGAATGGAGGCTTTGCTTTAACTCTGGTGTGCTTTGTTGTAACTACCTGTAGCAGACAAGACACAGCCACAGACAGACAGCTGTCTGCCAGTATGGCATTATCAATGCGTACGGACGTGCAGTGGATGGATGACGGGCTGACAGCGCAGCATTATCAGCGGCCGGACAGACAGCCACTGTACGCAGCTGTGCGGACACTGTTTTATATTTCCCCTTATAAATTTGTTTTACAATGCATGACAAAGTGGACTTTTGGCGTGACAGCGTGTGAAAAGTGTGAATTGCATGAGTCTCACAGTGAGTGCATGAGAGCTGGCAGCCCTGGTGGTCAATGGTACTGTGACAGTAATCATGTGAATACGTGATGAAAAATAACACATCTCTGGTATAAAATTAGCACAATAATTTACTCAATACATTTAACACTCACCAACATCAGCCAGTGTTTTAATACAGCTCTCAATATTAGCCTTCTGAGCCGAGTTGATCCAGGTGCAGTTGTAGATCCTGAAAGAAGACTGGAGCAGCTTGATGAAGACAGACTGGTTCGTCTGTGGAAAAAAGAAAGAGAGAGAGAGAGCGGGGAATAATGTTTTTTAATGGGACATAAGTGTAGAAGAAGACAGAGACGATCCTGAAGGGATCACTTCAATGTCTAATGTGATGGAAGACATTAGTACAGACTTCTGCGTAAAACACCTCAAGCAGCTTCTCAGGGTACAAATGTCTGCAATGAAACAAGAAGGTCCCAAGTGAAGGTGCAGTGAAGGAGGCAGTATGCTGTCAAATATTTTTACTGTAAAGTAACTAAAAGTTGCCAAAGGATTTTGGACGTGCCATGAGTGAGTCTCCCTCTGCGGGCACATTTCACCTGCTTGTCAGTGGTGAAAAACAATACCTGCAGGTTGGAGTGGTTGACAGAGAAAGGTGAGCTGAAGAAACCCTTGACAATGGCCATCACTGTCTCTGTCACATACTTCTCCAGGGCCAGATCAGCATGGTTACGGTCTGTGGTAGTGTTACACACCTTAAATACAAAAATGAAACAGAGGAAAACTTCTGAACACGCTCAAACTCTCATCACATCCCTGCCCGTCTTTTTCTCTGCCCTCACAGTATGTGAATAGATGTAGCATGTAAGTGAGCCTCAATGTATCTTGACAGGTATGCTGCCTCATTAAAAAAGTATCAGGTAGACAAGTGTGGCCTTTAAGTCTGACAGAGCCTTACACTGGACATGTCCACCAGGAAGTTGTCAAAGAGCTTCCAGATATGGTTAGAGGTGTAGATCTCCTTCATTTCAACCTCTGTGTCCACGTAGCAGTGATTCACAAAGTTCACATAAGCAGTTTTCACCTGGAATGTTAAAGAAATAAGATGCTTGGTTACTTTCAGATAACAGAGGCTTTAAATTGTTCCCAAAATGTAATAAACTAAGCTATATGATTATTTTCCAGTAAAACTATCCACCCTTTACCTCTGGTATACAGTGGACATCAGTGACAACTTTGACAATGTCGTCCAGCGGTAGCAGAGAGTTGCATTTCAGCTCAGTGTAGACGTTCTTGCCCTCGGTGCAGGCAGCCAGCAGCTCCACGAGCGTGTTGTGGTAGGCCAGAGAGCCATCTTCGTCTGTCCGCTCTCGCTCGGAGCCCATCATCTGCAGCAACACTGGGAACGAGGAGCGGTCGTTGTAGAACACCAGCACGTCCTCGCCTCCGTTCACCAGCTTAACGCACAAACAGAAACGTTACAAGAAATACAGGGTTCACCTGAAGTCTCGCCACTGTTACCATAACACTGAAACATGTTACACTGAAATGTTATACTGTGCCAACGAATGCAATAATGCACCAATTTAATCTGCAAATAGTTCTTAACACAACAATATCACACTGAGCTGAGTTTTAAAAAATGTGATTTAATGCAGTAAACTGCTCCTGCAACGAAACAGTACACACTGTAACATGACTGTGTAAAATGACAGAATGCTGCAACATCCTTGTACTAAAGCGAAAATAAGAAATGAGACGTCTCCAGTAGTGTTCCCTGCAAAGACAGCATTAATGTTCATACCATAACCATAGTAATCACTGAGACATGTTACATTTTCAGGTGATAAAAATAATACTGTTGGAGCTTTAGGAGAACTGAACTGATGTTACCAAATATGTCATTCTCACCTCTGTCATGACTTTGTCCTGACATTTCTTCACATACTTCCCATCAGCTTTCACGATGGTTTGCAGGAACTTGAGGTACTGAACGTGTCTTCCGTGTGTTTCAATGCAGTGGACAAAATGATGGACCACACGGTCGCTGATCTCGTTGCACAGCTGGTAGTTGTTCATAAAGATGTGACGCATGGTTTCAGCTTCCAGCAGCTGGTGACAAACAGGAGTCGTGATTGAGTCTTTAAGACAAAGATGATCTTCAACAAAACAGTATATTGATTCATTTGTATAACAGAAACAAAGAAAACTGTTCTCCTGTTGTTATGCTGCTGATATTAGTGCATGCTCTACTAGACATCCCCAAACAGTAAGGCGTGTCAACAGGGAAAAAGTACAGCAAGGTCATAGCAATATACCCCTGGAGTGAGGAAGAGGTTCAGGTGTTTATGTAGCAGAACTTGGTTCTGAGGGTTTCCTCTGCAGAAATTTTGTAGAAACGTATGTGCCAGGGTCATGATCTCGTTCATCTTCTCATCACTCTGTGCAAAGGTAAGACCATTAGAGAGAATGTAAGACAGCAACACATCAAGAAACCAAGATTTCACAAGACCATCAAGTGAGACGAGTCATTCAGTTGGCTCTTTTGGTCGACGCTCACTTTCTCATAGGGGATCTGCAGCAGATCCAGCACCACAGTGTGGGCCCCCATGTTCTTCAGCAGCCTCTGCTGCTGCACACGACTCTTCTTACTGGGATAACACAGCTTACTGAGGCGCAGTAGGATCTACGAGTCAGACATACATCTATTATAGACACACTAGACAACTAGGAGACAGGAATAACCCGGAAATAAAGACATGGCGCTCACTTCTTTGACAATGTTGTAGTTGTTTGCTTTGTTGCTGTCAATTTGAGGTTTATTATCCCCATCCTGTACTGGGCTCAGGACGACCTCCTAGCAAGACACACAGACGAAGAGAAAATAGGCTTTTAGTAACTACATTCAACATTTGTCACAGCGTGATGGGAAAAGTCCCCGCATCATTACATTACTGTAGCAATAATGATGTTTTAAAAAACACACATACACTACATGTTAAAGGCCTGACTAATAAAAACTGATTAACAGCGAGTTCCTGTTCTGCCAGATATTATTATTCATTATTCCTAAGCTGTCAAAACAGCTTTCCATCAGCTTTGATGAACAATAACAACAAACAAAGAAGCCAGTTAAATGACTGATGGGGTGTTTAAGATAAATATAGTAACTTCCTGTGGAGAAATAATGTTACACTGAGAGCTGAAATATTGAATTTTGCTTTTAGAAGCTGGATACCATTAAATGATGGTACAGCACCTCGATGTTCTGTTCTTTGCCCTGCCTGACCACCAGGTCTTCACTGCTGTAGACTCCACTCTTCTCCACCCACAGCTCTGACTTCTCAACAGTCAGACGCAGCTGGTCCAGGTCTGCCTTGATCTGCTTGTAATTCTCCACATCCTGCTCTGAAACTAGCAGCTGGACCTGGAAAACACACAGACACATGCAAGAAAAACTGTGGATGAGAAATAAACCAGACATAAAAGATATTAAAAGACCAAATGTGTGTGAAAGCATGTCTTTGCCAAGACGTCTCAGTGCTCAATGGGAGCTTTTGCAGATCTACATTCCAGCTGAGGAAGCTCTTAGTGAGACAGTTTACGGTCGCTGCTGTTTGGCCGTTTGCAGAACCCTCCTAATTCAAAACTGATTACATCAACCATGACAGAAATCACTTAACTGAGGAAGTGCCTAACACCACACTCTGTCACTACCTGTTTGAAGGCCTGCAGCACCTCGGCTCTCTGGCTGAAGTGTTTGAAGATGAGTTGCAGCGAGCCAGACACCAGCGGGGGGTAATCTTGCATGATGAGATGGATCAGAACCCTCAAAAACGTCCGACCACCCTCATCATCCAGCTCCACCGCACTTAACTCTGAGCTGATATCACACATGTGTATGCACACAGTAAATCCAAACGCCCACACATGCACAATAAAACTTGGAATTCAAACTGATGCAGAAATTTTCAGAGAGTCTAAGCAACCGGATTGTTCAAAAACACTCAGCTTGCATTTCTCTTTGTGAATGCTTGAGTATATTTAAGCACAGCTTCACCTACCTCCCTGCAAACATGCTCTCTGCTTTGGTTGTAATCTCATCTATGTCTGGTTCAGAAGCTGGAGACAAAACGAAGAGGACAACAGGTCAGCAAAGGATGGCAGGCTGCAATGGTAAACAGCTCATTCAGAACGTCTAAAGACCGATTTAGTGTTTGCAATGAGAGAGAATAAAGCCTCACGTGTCACTGGGAGCATTTCAGCCACAGAGACAGAGCTGTCGGTTATGGTCTTGTCCCCAAACTCTTTCTTGTAGATGGACAACAAGTATGTGATCCTATAATCCAGCCTCACACTCAGGATGAACTAATAGGGTGACACAAAAGCACACAAAAATTGGATGAAAACGCTGAAATCTAAACTGTTGAGTGATACAAAACTGCACCAGAAATCACTAAAAGTACTTTCCAGTAGGTGGCGCTTACTTGCAGAATCTCAATGATCTTCAGCTTGGTGTCCATCACCATGACATCCTCAATGTCTGGCAGTAAGTGTCCTTTCCCATAGCGCAGGGAGGGAGGGGTGTCAGGGAGGCTGTGCGGCACACCTCGGCTCATCACCATCTGAGTCATCAGTTCCCCGACTCCATGGATCGTACGCAGGACATTGTTGCCTGAAGGAAACAATCATCTTCACACATTTTTGCATCTTGCATGTGTAAAGTCTATCGTTAAAATCTACTCACATAGTTGACATATTTCAGCCCAAGCCTGTGAAAGTTTGACAATGTGTATCATCAAAGCTACAACAAACGCCCTGAGGACATGGCCCAGAATTTCCAGCTGAACAAAAATAAATCTGCAGTTTTGGTTTTCAGTCGATTAAACCAAACTGCCCTTTTTATTACCACTTTGTCCACTACTGTTAAACATTTTGAAAACAGCATTTCAGATCAGCTGCAATCTACCCATCATAATTTCCAAGTGCAGATTTATTCTTTTTTTCTCTGATCTGCACAAAGTCATCTGTAACCTCATATCGACATGTCTCTATTTCTCTAACCTTGAATTTTGGATCCACTGACACCCAGGCTTCTTAATCTGGTTCAAAACACTGATCATCCTGATTCTTTTCTTTCTCTGACAGCTCCCTGTTACTTCCACAATGGAATTCTTAATCTTACTGCTTTTATGCATAGCCTTGCTCCTGCATACGTATTAAGTGTTGCATGGTCTTTCCCATCTAGAGACCTGAAGACTGCTGACGCTGGGCTGTGGTCTGTACTACACTTGGAGAACACAAATTATTTGATGATAAGTTAAGGTGAGCTTTTTCATTAGCTTTTTAAAATCTTATTATCCAAATTACAGAATTATCCTCCCAGTTTAATCATCTTAGTTCCTTAAATAGGAAGCAACAAAATACAGTTTTATTCATTCACTTTAAACTTTCCATCCACTCTGCTGAGCGCTACATAAAAAAGTAAACCTTAGCTGACCAAAGTGAATGAAACATTGCACTTATACTGGCTGACAGCACTGACCAGCCTCTGGGCTCTTGTTGAGCTTGTTCATGAAGGTGAGGGGGTGCTGGACGATATCCAGGATGGCCAGCAGAGTGCGTGTGAGACGCAGCAGCTCACTAAAGCTATAGAAACCAAAGTAAACCAGGTTACGAGCCAGATTCACCACCTGGAAGAGAGAAGGAAAACAAGCACACTGTGATTAAAAACGGGAGAGAATAAATGTGGATGAAAACATATGCAACGCGTTGAGGTTGTTTTACCTCGAGTGTGAGTTCATTCTTGTCTTTATCCCCAAATGGAAAAGGCTGGCTGACCACATCCCTCAGGTATTCTTCCACAAACTCCATGGTGGGAGCAAATTTCCTCTTCATCTCCTCTCTTGAGGTGTCAGTGGACTCGTACTCAAACCTGCAGAAGAGCATAGTCGCAATCTGCATGCCATGCGGTAGCAAAATACGCCTGTATGTGACGCAGATAATGATACAGATGGACGCTCACTCGTGGATGGTGATCTTGGATGGGATCTCGGTCCAGAGGCGGGCGTAGCGTACAGGCACTACCGCCTCCTGCGGGTCACGGTCCACATGCATATGCAGCATGAGACGGCAGAAGGAGGCTCTGAGGTTGTAGGGCAGGCAGTCGTCAAACATGCAGCGCAGGATCAGATCCACAGGTAGCTGACAGGAGATCTGGTTGATGGCGAGGTACTGACGGTCCAGACACATTTTTGCAAACAGGTTGAGCTGGTACCTACAGAGGAGGCCAGGGACACGGGGAGAGAAAAATAAAAATGTGTGGGGGGATTTTTGTTTTGCAAATTTGACAGGGGAAGAGAGAGGGGCATACACTTTTGCTTGCTTGTTTTGGTTATTTTTATGTTACTGGGGAAAGAAGGTGTAACACATGCAAGAATGCCATCATCACCTGTAATAGGTGATGATGTCTACATCCATCTTGTGGTTGCCCTTAGCATCCTGGGCTAGGTGGCGAATGGATTTGCCATGAGGCTCCTTGTGGCTGTCGATCCAATAGAGCCAAACCTCCTCCTCCTCCACCTCCTCCTGCAGCAGAGAAGACTCCAGGGTGGTCTCCGTGTTGGGGATTAGTCTGATGGGGGGGTGGGCATAAAGCAGTTACTAGAAAAAATGCACACATTACAGTTGTGGAGCTGCTGCTGCTGCTGCTGAAAATATCTATTTCAGAAGAGGCACAGTGGAGGAAAACAGCTCTCACATGCTGCACAGAGTACTGTATGTTCATGTTTATGGGTGTTTGAAAATGAAAGACTGAAATATGACAGGATCAACTGGGATGTTTTAAATATAGATTCCACATGCAGTGACTCACTTGGTCTGGATGAGGATATCTGCGTTGGTGGGGTTCAGCATAAATTTACAGATAAGCTCCTGTGTGACGGGGATGGCAGTCTTGTTGGACACACAGAGATCAGAGAGATAATCCAGGAATCTGGAAGAGTAGACCAGACATGAATCATCGTGTTTAACAAATGTTTTACAACCACAAAGTTTCAGTATAGGAACACATGAACTGATTGAACACATAGATGTGTAATGATGTGTGTGTTCCTGACTGTACATAGCATCCTTGTTTGTCCCACTTTTTCGATGTAAAAATGTAAATTATTCTACGTAATACTGTGTTTCTTCAGTCCCTATGTTACAAAATAACCACTTGCAATTAAAGTCTCATGCGGGGCTACTAATGTTCATGCAAAATGTCAGATTTTTTCCTACATTTTCCATTATTTATTCGCTCACTTGGGTCATCTAATCTTTGGGATTGTGCATGTCTGACCTGGGCTCTCTGTTGCGCCTCAGCAGGCTGACAAAGGTTTCAATCTCTCTGGCCGTGATGTGTTTCTCCAGCAGCTTGCGGTTGTTGTGCAGAAGGGCAGTGATTGTGTCCTCAGCCAGGATCTCATAACCAATCTGAGACTGCATGATTGAGAACTTCTTGGCTATATATTCCTACGTGGCACAAAAAAAACATATAGTTGTAAACATTTCTGATGTAAGTGGTAATTAAGTGGCGAGAAAGTAAGTAAGTAGAGTGACACAGAAAGCATAAAAATGTGCTGAATCACTGCATCTAGTGTGTTCAGTTAATTTAAGCATTTTTCCACTGAGAACTTGTTGAACAAGATAACTTTGGAAAAAAAAAAAAAACACCCTGATTCAAATTCATGACGTTACACACAGTTACACCTGAGAGCTGCCTGTCACATCTGCAGCCTGTTAGCCACTGAGCAGCTCAACACGACAGATATGTGATTAGTCAAGGGCAGCAAATTATGACAATGTTCATCAGGGGGGTTGGCTTCTATCAATCAATCAACCTGCTACTTTCTCCAGGTATCTGATTAATCATTTAGCTTACGAAATGCTGTGAATAACAACAAGCATACTTATTTGAAAACTTAGAAAAGCCCAAGTGAGGTTATGCAGCTGCTTAGTTTGCTTGGCGAGCACAAACCCCCCCTAAAATACACGTATCACCAGCAAACAAAACTTTTATTTCTAACTTTCACTTGCTGTGACTACAGGTGGTAATTATGGCATAACGGCATATCGAATGTCACAATGCATTTTCAATCTTCCCACACTAGTCAGCGAGGGCCTCTTTCACTTATTTTGTGACTTGTTATAGTAGAAAAACATGGGTGATACTAATACCATTAATAATGGCTCTGTTCTGTTGAAGCGTCCCAGTAAACTATACGCTGTAATCAACTTTTATTTATTTTTTTTTTTTTTTATGTGTACACATGGTTTTCCTACTGTGACATGTCAAAATATCTTCTCTGAAAAATGCCTGTTGCTTTATTAAGATAATTAGTAGGTGGCCTGGCAGAGAGTGAGAGGAACAAGCACAAGAGCAGCAAATTAAAAACAACAAAAAGTCATCTAATGAAACCACAAATTTCAAAGTTTCGCAGGCGTGTTTAGCTAAAGTCAGCATCAGCCACTAGTCGTACCCAGACAAGAAAGACTGTAGGTGCGAAAGACATGCGTATATATTGAGCTGAGAATGGCTGCCTTTTATTCCGTATAAATATAACTTTTATTTCTTAATTCAAAAATTATATGAGCTCACTTTCATTATTAAATTTGTCATGAATTATTTGGGTCGCTCCACTAATCAATTAAAAGACTGAGCACTACTTAGGTTTCTTGATTAAGAGCATCATCACAGCAGTTGTGGTCCCTACATAGATTTTACTGGACAGTCTGGCAGAATCTATACTGCCAAAAGCCATCTCTATCCTTGAACCACCCCACATCCCCGTGACAACGAGTGATGTTAGTGAGCCCGATAACAACTCAATGAATGCTCCAAATTAGACTTGTGCTTGAGGCGGAAACATGCCTGGTTTTTGCGATAGTCCTGTTGGGAGTGACGTAGCACCCTGTAGCAGAGTCTCAACATGTACTTGAAGTGAGCATAGCGCTGGTCTCCCAAATCCTCCAACTTTAGCATCGGGCCGTCTCCCTGATCTGTGAAAGGAGCCTTCAGGATCCCAAAGATCTGGAGGAAGAGAACAACAGTGTGTGTATGTTAAGGTTAAGATGTGGTTTTCAGGTTACGGTTAGGTTGTGGTTAGGGTAAGGGGCTGAGGAATGCATTATGTCAATGAGTGTCCTCAAAGCTATAGAAAGACAAGACTGTGTATTGGGGGGGGGGGTCATACTGACCTGAGCGAGGATGTTCTGTTCCCTCATGAGTTTCTGTCTCTCCCGGTTTGGTGTAGAGGTGACCACAGACAGAACATCCTGGCCATTGTTTGGCACAACACACACAAAGAAAACCAGGTCCTCCAGGAGCTTAGTCACAAACCTGAAATATATATGAAGGGAAAAAATAACATATGAATCATAAATTATGCACGCGCCTTTGTGTCACCTGTGTCATCATGCTTGTGCATCTGTACCTCCTCTCATTCTGAGCGATATTGCCGTACTGAAGCTTCCTCACAGTGGACTCTAGGACCTTGCTGGCATCGTTGGCAAAGTCCAAGTCTCTGACCTCCGACAGGGGGACAGACACGATGGCAAAAGCCTCTTTGTCCTCTTTAGTGGGACAGGTGCCAATCTGTTGCGACAGGACAGCCAAAACAAGTTTCCAAATAATGCACCCAAGTTTATTTCACTTGTGTGTGTGTGTGTGTGTGTGTGTGTGTGTGTGTGTGTGTGTGTGTGTGTGTGTGTGTGTGTGTGTGTGAATGTGGACCTTGAGCATAACAGGACGCTCCTCCTCTGCATCTATGGGGACGTTGGTGCTCGTCACCCAGGTGTTGGTGCACAGGTGCCGAAGTCTCACGTAGGAGTTTCTGTGGAAGGATGCCACAACTAATTTACACCACCGTGATTTTTAGTTGAGTGTATTCTTGCTGCTGTAATTGAACTGGAATCCGTCCCAGTGAGTCAGTCAGCCTCATATCCAGTCTTAAAATATTAACCTTAATTAAGTGTGGCTCTAGGGACGGCACTGTCTGCCCGCCCTTTGGTCCACCACTTTTAGACTGAAAGATCATTTTGTACAGACATTCCTGCCTCAGACGATAAAACCTACTGACTTTGGAGATTCCCTGACTTTTCCTCTAGCGCCACCGTGAGGTTAACGCTTCTGTTTTCAACCTTGACGATACTACTTTGGTACATGGCCAGATTCATGCAAAGTGATATTCCCATCAGCCTTAACTCTGTGTTTCATGAATTAGCCTGCTGACACACTAAACTGAACCCATTTAAAAGGTCCCATATTATGCAAAGTCCACTTTTTAATGTTTTTTTCAACATAAATATGTGCCGCTGGTGTGTCTAGACACCCTCAGACTATCAGAAAAGTCCATCCTCTCTCTGTTTCTCCTTCTCCATCTTTCATTAAAAGAGTGTGAAAAATCTCCGTTTAGATTTTGCTCCCTGTATGATGTCATAAAGATGTCGATAATGTGACCTTCTCCAACCCTTCAGCAGACGGACTGTGCCCACCCACTGAAAACCTCCTGAGCCCATCTCGCTGTCCACCATTGTTTTTTTCCTCACTAACACCAGCTCCTGGTAACACGAAGATTTCGAGGGCGAGAGCAAAGCAGCAGATTGTTCTGTTCTTCTAAAACGGAGCGTTCAGACAGAGGCTGAAAACAGCTGCAGCAGCCACGTCTGCTATTGGAAAAATAATGTGTTTTTTAAACCATGTAAACCTGCTCTAGTAGGACCTCCAAGTACAAGTATGAACTTTAAAATGAGCAGAATATGGGATATAATATCACACTAGCATGTTAACACAGTTATGTGAACATGTTAGCATTTAGCTCAAAGCACCACTGGGCCTAAACACAGCCTCACAAAGCACCTAGCATGGCTGGAGACTCTTGTCTTCTTATAAAATATGTGTACATTGCATGCATTTTATGCCAGTTGAATGAGAAGCGCCCACCAATTTCAGTTCCACTTATTTGAGAAATTAATCAGTACTATTTCAGAAAGTTCTGAAGAAAATGAACAGAAGCAGATGGTTTGGAGTCAAAATAAGTGACATTACCTCACCCTAACGGCAGATTTTCTGACAAGAACTGCTGTTAACTCTTGTGAAAAATTCCCCTGAGGATGCAGCAACCATAGATGATGTGCTGCTATTCTTATTATTGGCCCCATGTGAGTGACTGACCTTGGCACGAGACAGTCGGCCCGCTGCAGAGTGGTGGCATCCAGCTCAAACAGAGAGGCAATGTCGTTCCCATGAGGAACAGAAACCAGGGTGAAAGCAATCTTCTCTGCTGCTTGATGCTTCTTCTTGGAGAACACGATATCCGTCTCATTCTGCAGCACACACACAGGCGAAGTAGACATTAGTGTCAGCAGTCTAAGAGCTTATATGGCACAGACAGTTGTTTATCAATGCACAGAGGATTTGATACTGTCCCACTTTAAACATACAGCACACTACACCACGTGTCCCTTTGTATGTTCAGTCCACATTCATGTCTACTGAATACAGCTATGGTTGCAAATAATTATTACTTTATTGATTATTCTGTAAGCTGTTCTCCACACGTTCATTGTAATAACTTAAATATATAAAATAAAATCTTCAAGTCAGACGTTCCCAGAGCCTGAGGTGATGTGTCAAATGACTGACCATCCAAACATGCAACGTGGTACAATTCGCCAACAGAAAATAAATCTTTTAAGCCATTTTTCAAGCAAATATGCTTGAAATGAAGTAACTTTTTTTTTTTGTAAATTTTATAGACATAAATGATAAATTGGGAAAATAACAGATGATGACAGTAATTCAGAAACAACCAGCTTCTACTAATGAAGTGTAGAAAAAAGAACAAATTCTCACATTTTATGGCTACAGCCAGCAAATATTTGGTATACTCCTTTAGGTGACATTAGATACACAGGATACTCTAACATAAATGATCAGTTACTCTTCTGTCCTCTGATCAATTAGCAGTAAAGGCAGTGTGCACAGCAGTACAATACTATAAGGCCTGAATCTTAATCTGCACTCACACACTTTACATTTCACAGTCTTCATAAATGATACAGATCTTGCACTATTTCAAAAAGTCAGCCTCACGTCTGCATGAACAAAAAGCTGAGCACAGACATGTTTTGTGTCAAGCTGCCATATCTTTCCACACATGCTCGCGTAAATACTGATAAATGAGCCCAACTGTTGATAAAATCTATAATTGAGGACAGACGGATGTGAGCCAAACTATACTGTCACAGCGTCTTACACTAAGAAAGCATCAAATTACACACAAATGTAGCCAGAGAGCCATGACTCCTCTGCGTGCCGCGATAGACACTGCTGCAGTACGTAGGCTGGTACAGTCTGCGCTGTGCAGATGCAGCAGATAATGGCGAGGGTTAATTTCTCCCACTGTTCTCTGCATGTCAATGGGAAGCTCCCCAGAGCTGCCTCCACGCCTCAGCTTCTCTATCCTCCCACTCCTCTACTACCCCCCCCACCCTTTCTGCTGGTGACTCACCCCACCAGCTTAGCACAGGCGAGTGGAGAAGAGCAGACAGCACGTCTGCCTCCCCTCCATCCCCTCTCACAGGGCACCCCCACACCCAGACGTTATGTAAGGAGCCCCCTGTGTGTCTGAAATTCAGCATGTGCATGAGAAAGTGTGTGAGACTGAGAGAGTTTGTGTGTTCCTTGCATTGCCAGAATACAAATGTGCAATGTAGCTAAGAGCTGAAAGAAATGTCTAGATATAGATTCGGAGTTTGTGTGTGTATGTGTGCCTGTCCAAGTACTGTGTGAGCAGTATTGCATAACCAAAGGGCGAGGAGACAGCAAAGGGCCCAAAGTTGGACAGACAATGTATAAGTGCTGAGATAATCATTCTTTTCCACCGAAACACTCATATCATCTTCTCTGCAGTTCTCTAACTCATTCTCTCTTTCAGTCAAAAGCAATCTGCCTCATCTGTGGTGTAAAATGACAATATATTTGCATTGCAGATGTCTCGAATTACAATTGTTTGCATATAAAACAATGCAGAAGAATCTATTAGTTGTGGCCAGTCTGAGGTTATGCATCTCTGATTTTGCAGCTAAATGTGCTTGTTTGACTGACTCACCTCTCCTCTGGGCTCCACCGTGTTGTCTTTGAATTCAGGGTTCACCTGCAGAGAAACTGAGCACTCAGTGACCTCAAATCTAGAAAGCTCTGGCAATACTCCTGTCATTATCATTCCCCATCACCCAAATCCAAACTATACAACAGCCGAAGATGGGTGACAGTGGCCATCTCAATGGGAATACTGCCACCTACAGCACATCACCAAAAATCCCCTTCAACTGTGCTTATTCAGAAACTCAACGAATACTCAAAGTGACTCAACAAACATTCAGACAAAATGATTGTTGGTGCAAGCTACTTTCTATGTAATTAAAGACAATGATAATGAGCCACAAAATTAAATAGATGAAAATGCAATAACAAGAGAAAGGCTGAAGAGTAAAACTCACCTCAGCTGCAAGGTAATTTCCAGTCGCCAGGTGTTTGAAGCGGAAGAGACTGTTCCACTGGCCGGCTCCGCCTCTGCAGGGGTCATAGTGCACAACCTGGCACAGAGACACAAAAGAGGGGCATTATACACCTGGGAGCATCCGTTTTCTGATATCTACAGCGACAATAATTCCCAAACCATATGAATATTATTATTTTGAGTTTATTTTATCCCTGCAGTGTCAGAATGAGAGTTTTCCTATGTGCCAAGCCCAGGAATTTGCCTCTGTCATGCTGACCCAACGACATGTCAGCAACTGATATGGTAACATAAGT
Organism: Pempheris klunzingeri; assembly: GCF_042242105.1. Taxonomy (NCBI): domain Eukaryota; kingdom Metazoa; phylum Chordata; class Actinopteri; order Acropomatiformes; family Pempheridae; genus Pempheris; species Pempheris klunzingeri. Next base: position 16,770,101 of record NC_092016.1, on the reverse strand, counting down.
ACATTCTGGCACAAACACCAGAAGGACAAGAGGAACTTCATTTTGTAAAAGCTGATAGGAGGAACATCCAGTACAATAGACAGTGGATTACAAAGACCTAACAGGTTTAAGTGACAGACATGCCTGCCTGTTTGCATTTTTAACCTTTGGTGTACAGTTTGTAGAATCAAAAACAACATTATGCCCGACATTTGTGAGAAATGGTCCTTAATAGCACAAAACTGTAAATGGCAAGGCTTAAAAATACATTGTGGTGATTTATGAGGAGTGCAGAGTTCATGGTTGGCTGTTACTAAAGGCCAATTATGTGCCAATTTTACTTTGTCAGAACACGGCAATCAGGAGAGATGAGCATGACAAGGGGGTTTTCAAAATGAAAGCGAAATATTGTTCGTTCTTCTGTGAGTTTTACCTCGATCTCCCAAAGAGCTTTGGAGCTGGTGGCAGATGTGGCAGACTGTCGCAGTGTGGTTCTGAGAAAGACATGCTGCTGCTTCTTGTACTCGTCACAGGTCAGAAACTTCTCCTGCTCGGCGTGAAACAGCCTCACCACGTCTCCCTGGCAGAGGACACGTACAAAAAATGAGACTGCTGCAAGATAACTGCATTCTGCTTGCTCTGAAGACACACAAACTACATGCAGCTCTGCTAAAAGGATGCACAGGCTAAACAGATCCAAAAGCGATAAAACAACATACCCCCTTCAGCACGTCTTCCCTGTAGTCGCTAAACTTCATGAACAAGGCGACTTTCCAGCTGGTGTTACAGTTAACTGCATTGACCTGTAACACAAAGCAGCGGGTAAGGGGAAAACACAGGATTAAATTAAAGATTTCTAGTATGCACAATGTGGCAAGGATTTCACCAGGCACCATATGTTGCCTGGTGAAAACCTTGTAACATCACCAAAGGATTACACGTTCTTCTTTGGACAAAGACTGTGACATTACATCATAAATAATTTACAGGTAGAGGAAGAGCAACAGGTTTGTCTCAGTGAAGTGTATTTATAGGGTTTTATCTGGCAGCCCCTCTATTGTTTCAGCACTGATCAAAACAGCATAAATGAACTAGTCCCACCTCTTTGCAGCCGGGGTTGTCCAGCAGCTCGATGTTACTGGCGTGAAGAGGCTGCCCTGCATTCACCGGCATCAGCACCACCTTGTCTCCGACCACCACCTTGAACCCAAAAAGAGCCAATCATTTCCCAGCAGGAGACCCATGTTGGTAAACCTCCAGCAGTGTTCAAATAGATCAAATAAAAAGTAAGAGTGTGTCCATGCAAGAGGCTTGTCTAAGGTCTGCAAACATGAACATTTAAAAAAAAAAAAAAAGGCACTATATGCAACAGGCTGAGCTTCACATGAAAGAGTGGTTCAGCTGTTCACAGACAACACATTTATTCATACTATGGTGAGTGGTGCTGCATTCACAGATTCAGTGACTGGAAAGTACACAGTTATTGTACTATTGCTTGCATAATACATGCTCTCTAACCTTTTTCAGATAGAATAGACTCTACACTGTATCTCATGTTAACCAGCCACACACAAGCACACTGTGGCTTCAGAAATGTGTGGCTCATCGCGCTTATTCCAACGTTGGAATATTCAAAAACAAATACAACGTAGCAGCATCAGTGGCATACAGCAAATAGAAAGAAACAACTCTCTGGATGCTTTGAATGCTCAACCTTAAAGTCTACATGCGATGGGAAGGCCAGTGCATCCATGCTTTTTATATGATATTCTGTGTCTGACTGAAAAATGCACAAACATCATGCACAATCAAGGGCAATACCTTTAACCAGAGGATGCTAAAGCCAAAGGGGAAGGACAAAATCAGAAATGTTACTGGAACAGGACAAACAATGAACTGACAGTGTACAGGATGAAAAAGTCGGATCACATACCGAACGATATCTGCTGTACTTGTAAAAGAGAGGAGTGTGTAGTTGTTGTGGCGCTAAGAGGAGGGAAACCTACATTATCTCCTTCGCTGCGGAGCTTCCAGAAGGGCTGAATGTAGAACCAGGAGCCCTCGTTTCCGGCCGGGTCCAGAGAAACCCGCATGGCGTTCTTCTCAAGCAGAGCGGGGAGACGCTTGTTCACCGTCAGGTACTTATTGCTCTTAATGTGCAGGAGCTGAGGCAGAACAACCAGGGTGTTTAGATAATACAAGATCCTTCAGTAAAAGTACTGATAGAACACTGGGAAAGTACTTTGGTACAAATACATATGGCCCATGTGACTGTGACATGTGACACATGAGCTTGGACCATGAAATGTTATGTATTTTTCCATGGAAAATAAAAAAACAAATTTTAGAACAGTTGCCAATTCATTTTCTGACAATCAACTAATCAATTAAACAACTAATCGTTTCAGCTCTACTTATATTTGCTGTTGGACATTTTAATCTGCAGTATTACAAAGCATTTTTTAAAAACACCTTGCAAAAGCCTTCATCTGTATAGTAGCTAGAAGTTAAAACCGTCAGGTTATTGTAACAGATTCAAAATAACAATATTTCCCTCAGAACTGTAGTGGAGCAGAAGTAAAAAGTGGCATGAAAAGAAAATACTCAAGTGTGTTTAATTTGTACTTAAGTACAGGACTCAAGGGAGCCTCTTATTTGATTACTATTTTATTCAGTTTGACCTCATTTGAAGAAACGTGTGTAATACCACACAACACATTTCCTGATTCCACAAAGAAATAAATTATACCAGCATTTGAAGCCAATCCCGACAAGTTGTTTATTGATAAGTGCTGTTTAATGAAGCAACGGAACAACAGCAGTTTAACACATAATTTCTTTTCTAAATTCAACCCCTAAAGCGAGAGGTTAGCAATCAGTGAAGCCAAAGACTACCAGTGTGGACCAAGGATTGCCTGAGGCGTCAGGGATTGGATGACACAACCTTGGTAAACAAGAAAACAAAAGCAAGGCTCTGGGCTCAAGACAATCTGACGCCGCAGGTGTTTGCTGAGGAGACGGGCTGTACCTGGATGACATTACTGTATTTGACAACTTCTCCGAGGAGCTTCTTGTTCTCTGACTCGTTCTGCTTCTGCTCCAGTTCCGCTGCATGCTGGGTAATGAAGCAGAGATTTAGTAAAGCAAATGAAAAAGAGGATTGAGATGCAGATTGCAATGACAAAAAAAACAAAAAAAAACAGTCATACCTGCAACTTCTTAAACAGGTCTCCTTGTGTGTTGTTGTTTCCTTGTTTTCCCTGCTTTGCCTTCCAGAACTGCTTCTGGGCTGAATATCTGTTCATGGGACACACCTTGAAGAGGCAGTCTGGAGAGGTGGACAAGCATTCAGGCACAGAGGAGTCACTTTCTAAGTGCCACTCAAGGCTCTTAACGTGGTGAAACTACATTTTTTTAGGCTAATTTGAGGTTATTTACCCACCGGAGGCCTGCAGAGTCACTTAAACACATAAAAGCTTCTCTACAACCACAATGTTGTGTTACACAACATTGGGCTCAAACGGTCTGCTTAGCCTTGACAGTTCAAAAAAGTGTGTTTCGGTGTGTGTGTGTGTGTGTGTGTGTGTGTGTGTGTGTAACCTTGAACCAGTGTGTACTGGTATTTTCCTACACACCTCTGAACTTTTTGGGAGGGTTGGCCAGGTCTCCAGCATCAGGCTGGACCACACATCTGTCATCAACAAGCCTGCAGAGAAGAGCACAATATGGTAAAAATATGGAAATTCTCCAATAAATTGTTCTCTTTAAATACAAAACTCGACATGGCCCAAGCGGTAATCTAGTTGCGGTACCACAGTCAAATGCAAACACACAAAGCAGAGTCTCAGACTTCTTTTAAAACCCATAATTTGAATACAGGGCTCAAAATTGCTCTACGGTTGATTGGTCACCGGCGGGATGAAAACTCAGCTGGCAATACAAGAAAGAGTGGCGGCTCTGTTCACCGTCATCTCGATCTCCTTAGAGCTCTCCCAGTATCTGCACTGATGTTCTGAACAGTTCTGGACAGAGCTCATAGCATTTAATCCGCTCTGATCTCCACTTTCCAGCCCAGCAGGGGGAGATCTGCTCAGTCTTGTGGTTTATATCGAGATAGGTACACCAGGGTAAAAGTTACATCCAAGTCTCTGTGACTTTCGTATGATGCAGAGTGAAAACAGATGGACAGAAAAAAAATGTGTGTAATGATCCGTAACAAAACCAGATATCAATATGTAAAATGTAGCTTTGACAGGGAACATGACATTGGTCATTGAAGACTTCTCTGAAAAGTTTTCTGTAGATTACTAGAGCATGCACGGGCTGCAGTGAGCTGCTGCCACCAGAGGAAACCATGTGGTTTGTGTGCAGGGTTGATTAGAGGGCAATCGAAGGGTGTCATCCTGTTAATAACTGCCTTGTTTCCCAAATCCAAGCCTTTTATCTGCTAGTTACTGACTATTTTAAACACTAGAGACATTTTATTGACAGGTTTAGTGACACCCAGCAGGCCACTGGAATTCACACATCCAACTTTCAGTTTAGCTTATGAATCTGATGACAGATATCTAGAGTAAATACAACAGAGCTGACAGGCCTAAATTAATGTTGCAAATAGCACTGGCTAAACACTGTGCCAGGTGTGTACCAAGGTTGGTATTCATTCATTAATCACATTTATGAAAGATCACATCTGTCACAATCTGTTAAAGAAGAGTTACATCTGATGAAATGAAGTTTGTCTTTGGTCTGAGTGGGTCTTTATCTAGAATATTCTACCCTGGTTTAAAACTGGCTTTCTGAAAAACACGTTAAACAAGATTCATTTGAGCCACCTGTGTTGGCAGTCTATACACAGAAGACTGAGAATGAAGATGCTCATGAGATCTAGAATGCAGGGAGTCCACTATTTAATGAAAACTGGAGGAGTTAAAGCAGGCAAAACAAGGGAAACAAAAAAAGAGCAGGTTTACCATCAGAATACCTAAAACATTAAAGTGATCAGAGGTTCCTGTCAGTAAATCCTTGTTTAGCTGGTGCCACTGGTTGGTGTAGTTTTAAATAGAGCAAATAATTCATTAATCTGACTTTACGCTTGCCTTTAAGGTTTTATTTGAGACTGAATATATCCCTGGAGTATCTAATCCACCTTCAGGAAATCACTTTATTTAAGTCAAGACAAGGCCCAAGCGGACCAAACCATGTTTGAGAATGCACATGTCAAATACTCCAGAGTGAAACTATGCTTTTATCTTCAAACCATCTTTTTTTTTAATGTGTGTCATTAAAGAAATTCAGTGTTTGTAGGTTATTTGCAGTGTTACAGCTGCAAATGTCTTAAAACCAGAGAAATTATCTAACTTCAACCTGCTAGAATATATTCTATGACAGCAGCTATGATTTTCTGTATCAAAGCCTCCATATCATCCAGCCCCCTTTATCCCATTAGCGCCAAAGGCCGAGGTGCACAAGCACATCCATTCATCCCGTCCACTGAGGAGAAACATAATGCAATGCACAATTCCTCCAATTCATACGAAGCTGGCAGCCCTGCTGCAGTGAGCTGAGCCATTTCCTATTAATGCCACGGCGCTCGATCAGTGTCATTACACAGCCTGTGGATTATTTCCACCAACTCTGTATCAGAGTTGCATCTAAATGAGAAACAATAGGGCCAAATAGGAAGTGGAATCAAATGCTAATTGGCCAAACAGGAAGGCTCTCTGGAGACATCCCTCAAGCTCATGAATGAGTAACCTTAATATCCGCAGAGAGCGGGGCTTTAGTTCAAACTCTGAGGCTCTGACGGTGCCCGACACTCACAGCCAAAGCCAGAGTTTGCTCTGTAACCAAGTTAAACATGAACCAATGATAAATCCACCAGGCAGGACACAGTCGAGCTAATTTTAGCTCCATTACCTGTGTTGAGCTGACTAACACAACAACACAGGAAAAAATACAGTATGTCACACAGAGCAGCGGGAGCGGTGTGTCCCTTCTGTTAAGGAAAAACCAAAAGGCAACAGAAGAATGACTCATGTAACAAAAGTGTACATGTGTGAAAGATTTTACAACCAATGTCTGTTAGTGCATGTTTCAACCTGCTGATAAGGCAGCCCAGTAATCTAATTGCGTCACCACTTCTTCATTACGCGGGTCCTGTAATCATATCGCTGCTAATGGAAGGTATAAATCAGTATATCATGCAATCAAAACATTCATATACAAAAACACTTAAATGTTGAATACAGAATTATTTCATCTTTGCCTTGTAATGTATCTCTTACCTACACGTGTGACACTATGAAACACAAAAATATCATTTCTGGTAATTAAAGATGTAGCATGGCAAGAGATCGAAGAGGTCAAGATCTCTAATGGATCAGGATCAGCCAGATGACCTTATAACAAACTTTAAAAGGTCATTTGGCTTTTGAGTGCTTGGAATGTAAAGTGTGTGAGGAACGCTTAGATTTAATGTTATCCTAAGCAAACACGGGCATGAGTAGCCTAGTGCAGCCGAGGCTGCATTGTGCTCACAGGGGGCTGTGGCTCAGGGAGGTTCCCGCAGGGTCTTTGCTTTAGATACTGCCGCTCTCTCTGGGCCTCGGTGAGCTCTGGCACAGCCCAGCCCTTGATAAAATACTCAGCGCTCCTGTCGAACTGCATGAGTTATTGAATTGCTGATAAGGGTTTCCCTGCTTTGCTTCACGACAAGAGGAGGTGTGAACAATCGCCGCAGTGCACTTTTGCATTTTGGAATTTACAGCCCCTCAGAGCTGATCCTGCTCACATTTGCATCAGCAGAGGCTGTTACAGTTAAGGGTCCGAACAAAAGCAAGAGAAAGTAGGTTGGCTGTGTGCACTCCTGCAGATACTGAGGCAGGGAACACTGTTGCACACAAGCAGGCTGTAAGTCAAGGTGCTATCGTGTTTTATTTTGAACCAGCACAGCACAAGACATTAAAGCAGAGGCTTTAATGTTAGGAAATCCCAGCCACGGTGAAGTTGCTGCTAGCGTGAGGAATTTAAGGGAGAATATGGAAGCGAGAGTGATAAACAGAGGGTGAGGAAAAGGGAGAGGAGGTGGGTGGGGCAGACTCGTTCCTCAGGGCCAGCTGATCTTTCCAGCTTGCTCTGCAGGCTTGGAGGCCAGAGTGCACCCGGAACCAGCGAGGCATTTCACCTTGCAGCTCAGGAGGAACTACGGCCAAACAAACCGCTCGTGGCATTTTTTGCACTTCTGTGCGAGAGAGAGAAGCAGTTTCCATCACACCTACACGCAGCGTTACACATGGTAGTCAGACTGAGAACTGACTGAGGTGGTATGAGCTATGACACACCTAAAGCTCACATCAAACTTTGAAGCAGAAGTTGCCGAACTCTTTATGGTTGTGACAGCTTAACATGAGGCAGCGTCTACATACATAGCCTTCATCACAAGAGGAACATGTCCAAGAGCCCCTGATTGTAAATAAAACTATAAACTCTGATATTATTCCTCCTTATCTTGTGAACCTTTAGATTTATCATGTGTCTCTTTCCAGAGTTCCCAACCCACAGGTTGTCTGACCACAGCTTTAAATGATGGCCTAGTGACTGAACATGACAGTCACTCTCTTGGCTGTTATACAATATAATATTAAAAATTGAAAGGACACTTATAAGTATTTGTATCACTCCTAATATAGAGATGTTTTTCTCTTTTATTCAAGTAAATTCTATACATCCTTATGGGATTATTGGAGGAGATAATGCAGTTTGCTTAAACTACACTCACATACAGACAAAATCCAAATGTCTGCAAAGATCTAAATCTGTCTAAATGATTTATTTTATGATCTATATGTCTGGGGTACTTCCTGCTGCAGGTAAGGAGGAGTGAGCATGAAATCCTCACTTTAAATGAATGAAAACGTAGTGCTACTCCTCCTCTGTCTTACTGAGGGCCACCCTGACACCTCCCAATGTCGCCCTTTTGGGCTCCCGGACCCTACTTTGAGTACCACAGCAGAAAGATTTGCTTGTAACCACTTTTCTACCTGGGTAACACGCTGCTTTGCATTCCTGATACATTTGCGTAAACGTGAAGAATTTCCTGAGAGGCAGCGTTTTGCGCGCTGACAGGCCTTGGCCACCAGTCGCACCTCAAGTTTTGAATCGAGCAGTTTAAAGTGAACGCATGTAGACAAAAGAGGGATAAGTGGCGTCAGATGCAAAGTGAAAGTGGTGAGATATGAGGTTTAATCCATATGGGCTCCCCAGTGGGTAGAAAGTGAGAGGCCGACAGGAGGAACATACCCCAAAGTGCTGATGAAGCCATTCACCGAGCCTTCCGCGTAAAGAGACACAATGTCTCCGATGTGAAGAAAACTGGACCTGTGCTCTGACATTTTTCACTGAGGATAGTTTGTAGGTTTGTCTCGGTTTTCCATTTAGAAACGAGTTGCTCCTCTCTTCGTGTGAAGTGATCCACGCGTTACAGCGCCTCCAGTTTAGCAGCAGTCCTCAGGTTCACCTTCATTCCTCCAGCTCTGCATTTCAGCGGGTGGTTAAAGGGGGAAAAGTGCAAAAAAAAAAAAAAAAAAGAACTGGTGGCGATTTCTCTCAACAAGGCACTGAGTTTTTGGACTTATTCAACTTCTTCCTGTATGTCAGGCAGCCCGCAGAGTGCTCGTCTTCACATCCACTTACTTGAGCTCAGGGGGAGGAGACTGCTGCTGTCAGGGCTCTCAGAGAGTTCCGTTCAATGACATGTTTTTGTTTTTATTCAGGGCAGGCCCTCTGAAAAGTCCAAGTCAGTAAATTATAAGTCTGGGAGGAAAACTGACATCACAATGTGCCAGCAGCTCTAGGAGTGGACAAATAATAACTTATAGAGAAGTGCTGGGAAATCAGACTGCAAGAGGTGGAAACTACTTGTTGTTTCTGTTAGAATATTGTATCATAAGACCTCTGAATATGTAGGCAGAAACATATGAATATGTCTGGTTTCTGAAAGTTATACTCAATACTAATACAATATATGAAAGTGGGGGAATTGTATGTTTAAGAAGCTAAATATTATGAAATAATGCTCCACCTTGTTATAATGACATTTTTAAAATTAAAAGACAAACTTTTGTGCTGAAATTGAATAAAACTGATAATAATAAATGCTCTAATTGTGAGAAGAAGCAGGGTGGAATAAAATAGTTGAAGTCAGCCAGGATTATTTCATACTTTCATAGTTATATTACATATCTTTATTTATATCGCAACATCATTTCAGAAAACAAATTAGTCTTGGAAACTAGAAAACAGGAGGCAAACACTTCTAAAAGTACTTCATGGATACTTTTAATGAAACTGTTTTACCAGCAGGGTGACGCCTGCATGCCGGACAGCACATCCGTGGAAATCATAAGTCAAACATTAACATTTTTTTTCACACTTTCTGATTTCATTTCATTATTGCACTTCGTTTTGGGCAAAAACAGCAACACGGGGCCAGTAGCCTCTAGCCTGTAATACACAATGACCGGTGGTAAGAAGTAACTAAACACATTTACTCCTCGCTTGGACTTCAGTGAGTGAGTATTTGTGGTTTGTGTTAATTTATGCTTCTACTCCATCACATTTCTGTGGGATTTTTTTACTGCACTGGATTTATTTTACAGCTGTAGTGCTTCTCAGGTTGGGCTTTTACAAAATACAATACATTGCCAAAGCCTTGGAAAACATTGTGTTTTTTTTCCTTGTCACATGATGTCAGATCAGATGTCTTTGAGTTGTTTGTATTTACACACAAACACACATAAACTTGTCATTTAAAACAACATTTCAAGGCTAAGAGGTTTTTTTGTGAAATCCAAAACTTCACAAAAAGCAAAAATTACAGAAACGTGAGCCCTTAGAGGGGCCCCAACCCTTATGTTGGGAACCACTGGACCCAGCTTCACCTCAAGCAGCTACGACCTTAAAACGGTGCATATACATCAAGGATGCATAAAGTCCCAATAATCAGCCACAAGAGACATTTTTCTGCAGAATGAATACTCTCACTTTTGATACTTTAACTGAAATTCAGCTGATAATAATTCTGTACTTTTATCTAAGTACTTAAGTTAATCCAGGACTTAGACCAGACCTGAAAACTTCTTCCACCACTGGCTATTGTGATTATTACAATGATCATGATGCCAAACGTGTGCGCAGAGACGTGTAAACATCTGAAATCTAATTTTAGCTGATGTTTATCCTGTGTCCTGTAAACTGAAACATCACTTCTTGTTTATAGTGCAGATGAGGGTTGGTAATCAAATACCACAAACACAATATTCTGATTCTCAGTAGACATTTATTGCTTGTAAGAGAGAGCCATGGTGAGCAAATGCAGATATGACGGAGGACAGACAGTCTCTCCTCAGTTATTGTAGCACTTTGAGATAACTCACATTTACTGGAGCCAACGACAGGAAGCACATGGTTTCACTAATATCTTATTTGACCTTCTGAATATGGTCAAGACATCTTCTTGTCCTAAGGCACTTTGTTTTTCTCTTATCCTTCGTCCACCAGCTGGACCACCTGCACACACACACACACACACACACACACACACACACACACACAGTCATCGGGTTATTATAGGAAGATACATCATTAATAATTCCTTAGAACAAACTTACACAGAAAGAAGGAGGACTTGACCTCCTCTCCAGGCTACACTTTGTCACAGTGAGCTTTCTTGTAATCATTTTCTCAAGAACTTAAACATTGTTATTAATCTAATCACAGAGACGCACCTATTTCTACAGAGAAAGGCGTGATCATATTGGAAAACAGGACTGTCAGTTCTCTGATTCACTGGAGAACAGCAGTAGGTCTGAATGGCTGCAGTGAATCACTAACAGATGCCTCCAAGGAAGAAGAGGGGCAGTGGTTTTGGACTTTGTCATGTGCTACTTATTATCATACACTAGAGGTCGCTAGAGATCAAGCCTCATAGGGGTCACGCTCAGCTGCAGTGTCATACAAGCAACCCCATCACCCGGCCTACATCGCCCTCTAGTGTCCACTTTGACTGAACTAACAGGTGACTTTGTGTCTGTTGAATACAAACAGAGCAGAAAAGGCTCTTTCATGCTGGTGCCAACGACTGGGCTCGTCTCTCAAACATGTCCGCAGTAACACATTTGAACCTATATGGCCTACACACTGATTGAGATTATAGGCCAAAACAAATGTTTCCATCCCATCCCACCCTGTTGTTGTTTCTTTGTAATTATTGTATTCTGTGTACATAATGTTTTAAGTTTTTCTTCTGTATATATTATGTTTATTTAATCTTCTATTTCTTTAACTGTGTGCTTTGTCTGTTCCCTTGAGCTGCTGTAACAGCAAATTCCCCCCACTGAGGGATCAATAAACGTTATCTTATCTTATTTTATCTTAAATACACAAAATGATTTAAGATTATAGGAAATTACAGCCACCCCCTCAAAAAACTAACAAGAAACAGGCTTCTCTTCCATCACTGATTAATACTTCTGTCCTGTAAAGTTGTTTACTGGTGTATGTCTGCCTGGAAGCAGTCATTTTAATACAATGCCTCTAACAGAAAATAGGAGGCTCAGTGCTGCACTTTACAGTTTTTTATTTCATATGGTGAGCGGGGTTACTTTAACCCTTTAACCTTCTGCTCGACCATAAGATAGAGCACATTTTGACTCACTATATCTTATTTAAAAACATGTTTTACTTAATTCCACCTGTTTCAGCCACCTCTACCTCTCGGTTGAGGTACGTTACACTAAAAAAGTCCACTAGTATGCAGAGCATGCTTTTCAATAAGATGTAGTGAGTCAAAATATGCTCTACCATATGGTCGAGCAGAAGGTTAAAGGGTTTAAATGAGCTTTTATCAGTATGGCCCTACAGTACTGCCAAATCATACAAAATACAAAGTATAAAAACCATGATAATTTACATGAAGTATTAATATATTTACTCAATATAAGCACAAATATATTTCCTCTTTATACTCCTTTATACCTCCTGGAAACTACATTTATTTGGTCCACAAACAAAACATGATGCGCTGTATTTGTTTGGCTTGAACATCCCAACATCTTCAGAAGTAATTTGCACCTCAATCAACTGCAACAGTGAAATGCTTTTACTTTCAGATATTAGCAAGTAAAGAGAGAACTTCCTAGTACATCTCATGGTATTTGGATCCAGGCTGCAGGGGAGGGAGGAGTTTTGTTTCCACCTGCTATCAGAGCACAGTGACAAGACCAGATGGCTACATGCAAGTCAATGGACTCCTTACTGTAACTGTGGAGGGAGAGGGGGAGAGAGAGAGAGAGAGAGAGAGAGAGAGAGAGAGAGAGGAAGGAGAGAAAGGGGGGTAGACAGAGAGAAGTAGAGAGAGGGGGAGGGAGGGGGAGAGAGAGAGGGGGGGGGGGGGGGGGGTAGACAGAGACACAGAGAGAGAGAGAGAGGGGAGGGGAGAGAGTGCTGATGTTTCCGTGCACGCGGCTCAGTCTCGCCTTCTCGCTCTAGTGTTGTGACAGAAAACTAAAAGCACCTTGATCACCGAGGACTTCCTCCCTCTGACTCTGCCGGCTCCGTCTTGAGTTCAGCCCCTCGGTTTGCCTCCCCCACCACCACCAGGACTCTCCCCCACCACCAGCACCACCAGCAGCAGCAGCAGGTCTCACTTCAGCTCTCCTCCAGTCGTCGCGGCGGTCGCGAGGCTCCGGTGGATGTAAGTAACCTGTTCACTTCTGATGAGCACGTGCGGGCTCCGGTGGTCATAAACTAACTTTGTCTCCTGGTTTACCTTCGTTACCTCGCGGACGAGCCGAGTTCACTGCTTTGAGTAAACAGTGAAATGTAGCCGATGCGGCGGGAAAACCTGTGAAAAAAGGACTGTGTGAAATGTTTAGTGAGAAAACCAGTAACTGTGTACAAACACCGGAGCTGAAATAAGGTGCAGGGCTTCCTTTGTGTGTCCCAGCACATTGTCAGGGCTGATGTGAACTATCTCTGTCTCTAACACGGTTGCTCTGACTAAGTCTACTGTATCTGCATGCTGTATGGACTCTAAATTATACACCCATGCTTTAGCTTTGTAAGTGCACTTTGCTTCCAGCCTGGTTCAAATCAAAAGAAGGTTTCAGGAGATCTGGAGGGTGCGTTTGTGTTCAGCTTGCTTCATTTTGCTTGTGGGTATTGACACATTTTCTGCTTCCCCCCCCCTCAGAAGCTTGGGAGGTGAATGGTGCAAACACTGCTGGAATGTAACAGGATTATCATCTGACCTTAACTCAGTGGAGGCACAGCAACCAGACCGTTGGATCACACGTTTTCTGATCTTTGCTGCATTACGATGCCTTTGAGGTTATAATGTCTACGCTGAAGCACGTTATCCTACAAGATAAAGACCAGGATGTCGAGAAGAAGCTGGACTGGAGTTACATCGAGTGGGTTGAAAATGAAGTTGTCACCACAGGTGTGGCGAACGCACAGACACAAACGGACTGGGGCCCCTTCGAGCACAAGGAGAGTCAGACCAGCAACCCGGTCATAATGCACATAGATCTGACACGGACGCACTCCAAGCTGAGACATTCGTCCCTGGTGGACGGCTTGGTAGCACCTTTCTTCCAGTTTGACCGGCAGGCCCCTGGGCGCATCTCCACGTCTCCCACCCTGAGGAGGATGAGGAGCACCCGCCGTCCTCTGATGGATACCTGGGACCCCATTAGGATGGGGAGCACTCAGGAGGAGCCATCCTCTGTGGGCACGACTCCCCCCATCAGCCCCCTGTCCCCGGGACACAGAGTCAAGTCTCCTCTTGCGGCGAGCCCGCTCTCCGATGGAGAGATCTGTCACGATCATCAGCCCGTTTCATCCTGCGGCCGACAGAGAACCAGATCACAAAGATCAAAGACTTTTGACAACGGTATCACTTCCAAGAGACAAGAATGCCGCAGTTCTGATCCCACTCGTGTTAAAGATTTGGGGTTTCCTGATGGTGAAGTTCAGGTGAGCTTTCACCAGGTTTCTGCGTGCTTTTTAACTGATACTTGTGTGGCAGAAATCATTCGATTCCCTCATCATCGCACACACCTCTTCCCACCATCACCCCGAGCCATGTGCTGTAGTCTGCTGAGGATTTTTATTTAGAAATTAAATGGTTACTCATTCCTTTCTTTGGGGAAACCTTCTCTCCCTCATTCGGCCTCGCCTCCTGCGGTGGTCACTCACAATGCGAGCTTTTGACAGCAAATGAATCAGCAGTTACATGCACTGACAGCTCTGACCAAGCCCACTGCCTGGAGAGCCCTGGGAAGTGCTCTCCTTGGGCCCCTATTCACCGCAGTCAGCAGTCACCCAATAATGGAGGGGTCAGTGAGCGATGGAAAAAGATAATGGGGAGACCTATTCATCAGCTCGTGGTATTCAACCGAGTGCATTCTCAATAGAGTCCCGACATTCTCCTCAGATATCAGAGGCTTTTGAATCCAAGCGACCACTTAAAACACTGATTCAAATTTGAATGTCTTTGAAAGTGATATAGTGGTGTGGTGAGCAGTAGGAGGTCTCCATTTAATGCTGAGTGTACAGTAAAAAAGTCTTAATATGGCGTATAAGTAGTGAAATTATTACAGCTTTGGAGGCTTGGCAGCATTAAAGCAAATGAGAGTATTAAAGGGTGTAAAATTATCAGATTTTGAATAGTTTTTGATTTGTGTTGTAACTTAAAAGCCTGTCTCTGCTTCCCACAGAGCCACTAAAAATGTTAACCATCTCAGTACATTTACTGTAATCTGTGTTTTTAGCAAACAGTCATGTGTTATTGTATAGACGGGTACAGTTTCTGGTTCCCCATTGACCGATGCAGTTTGTTTTTTTCCTCTTTTTGCAGGAGAAGGAGCGTTTCCATAGTCGGTGAGTGTACTTTGGACTGTTTTGCATGTCGTCTGTGTGCGCCGTCAGCATAGCCAGAAACACCAGGACCTCACTTCCAAGTTTGTCAGAACGTGTTTGCATGTCGTGAATGCAGCGAAACTTTCCCTGTATCTGATCATCTCTAATTTCCATAGTGAACCACCGCTGCTTCTGTTCAGTGTCAAATTACTCCAGCAACACACATATCTGAGCTATAACATGTCACCTCAGCACCATGAGCGCCGTGGCTCCTGTGCTCGCAGGACGGTCATGAGCGAGTATGATTGGACGTTGGGTTTAAGGAGCCCCATTGTGCATTCATTGTCATTCATGTCTTTGTTAATGGGACATAAGCTTGGTGGGTTAAGTTTTGAGAGTCCCATGGTTATGTATGGACTAGACAAACCCTCATTAAGGCTGTTTTCTCCCTCTGCCACCCACACCCCTCCTAATGGGCTGCCGGGCTCTTCCCCTCACTGGATAATTAGGCAGCTATTGTCCCTGTAATTACACCCTGGCACTGTGCCTTTTACAGTGACTGGGCCCTGCGAGCCATTGGATGGGACAGTTTTGTTTTTGAGCATCATTATTTCCCCTGTTGTGCAGGAACAAAACACCCATTTTTACAAGTGCTCTCGGTGGCAGAGGGGCCGACACAGAGAGCGCTTTTTTTTCTTGCCACAGAGCAACAGGATGTCATTGTGAGGATGCTGTGGAATGAACTGCAAGGAGGCACTGACCTGGTTTAGAGGAGTTATCGTGGCTTTCTTACTGTCCCATTAGCCATGTGTCCTCCGCAGTGCTCAGGTGCAGCTGCTGTTATCTGTTTTACTCTCGATTCAGCGCTGCTCGTCTATACATTGATCTGGAGAGGGGCTGTATCAGTTTACCAGGAAGGACACGGCCGCTGCCAATGAGAGCAGTGAACAGTTGGTGCTTTCAGAATTAAACAAAAGTGTCCCGGAGGAAAAAAAACGTACCAGTTCAGCTGTAGACTAACTTAACCTCCAAGTGCACAGGTTGGCCCTGCAGCCATGTGGCCTACATGTGCATTCGAGTTAGGCTCATTTGCACAGCAGCAGAAATGGAGCTAGTGTGTGAGGGGATATTATGGGTTGTACCAGGAAGAGGCATTCAGTCTAACAAAAGCAGATTTTACATATAATACTAGACGAAACCAGCACCAGCATTGTTCCTCTTGCTTCTACTGTACTTCTGCTCTAGTTCATTGTATTTTTATGACAAACAGAGGAATTAGCCTTTATCTGTATGCCAGACTTCCTTGTGGTCTGATCATGTCCTGATAACCTTTATCGGACACAAAGTGTGTTGGTCCACCCTGATATAAGGACAACGAGATCACAATCCATCACTGGTGTGAAATGGATTCTATCACCATAGATTTCAGGTTTTTATTTCTGCTTCATGCGATCATTTTATCTCTGCTGTTGATCTCAAAACAGTTCTTTTTTTAAAAGGCCGTGAAAAAGTTAGAAGTGAAACCGCAGCATGTTGACATGGGTCAGTGGCCAGCTGTCGATCAGTGTCAGCGTGCTGAAAGTGAACCTTACCTCTGGCAGAACCAGCCAGTCTGGTTGCCGTGCAGCTTATTTCTGCCGATGGAAGCCATGTTAAGTCACTAACAGCCTCTTGTTAGCATTGGCACAGTTGGGATTGTGACTGTTGGAGTCACACAGTCACCAATCAAGTTTTTCTACGTTTACAATCTTTTTATTCCTTTAATAGAAAACATTCATATGGCCTTGCCCTCTCAAGATATTTATTTAACATCACCCTCACCTCTATAACACAATTGAATTCCTTTTATTATTATGCGGGTCTTAATTTCAACACATTTTTACTCCCAGCCGTAATCCCTGCAGTACAACAGCAGAGGTGAAAACACTTGAGAACAGTGGCTGTTTGAGCTTTGCTCGAGGCTAAAAGACAGGCCTGTGTTTTTCCAGCCACAGCCGTGCCTCCCCGGTTACTAACTACGAAAAGGAGACCAAGAGGATTATAACTGGCACACATTGACAGCTCGCCTCCTTACACACAAAAAGGGTGGACCATTAATCTGCAGCTATCCACGCATAAGCCAGACACACAACACTTCTCCTTTATAGTTTCTGCTACTCATGTTTATGGCCAATTTGTTGCACAATGCAGATGGTATGTCAGTGGTATTTCAACCATGTAAAATGACAAAAGGAATTCAGTTATTTCCTGTGGCTGGCACCACGGTTATTCTCTTCGTGCTGTGTTACGTTTACAATAGCACAATAATGGTTCTTATAACCGTGAATCTCAGATGTCCGATGAGGTTGCTTGGAAAATGTCAGGTGATACTGCCAGTTTTAATCGAAGCGTGTTTCGCCGGCAAAAAGCAGTGCAACACTGTTTGAAGACGTTCACCTCTTTGCTGTTCCCTCAGGCTTCAGGAGAGGAGACGGAGCTCCGTGGTGGTCAGCTTGTCCGGATTGGATGTTTCACCAGGAGACCTTTTTGTATCCAATGGAGCGGCTGACATGTTGAATGGTTCAAATTTCTCTGGTAAAATAGATTATATATCAAGTTTTAATGGTATTGTTTCTGACTTTGACAACCTTGTGGCAGATTTAACCCCATCGGTCCCAGCAGAGTAATGCTGGTCCACCCCTTGTTTTAAGTGATGCTTCCAGTTTAATTGATGGTGACTCTTGCTATCAGTCAGTATGTAAATAGCCCCGCCCTAGGAGCTATCACACTTGGCTGTAAGCCGTCCTCAGGTGTTGTCATGGTGATCAAAGCAACATGTGAGCATCAAACTTTCACACTGCTGATAATGAGGGAAGAGGCTGTAAATAGTTGCCTTTGTTATATATTAGTTATGATGCTTTTAGAAGCCATTCACATCTTAGGTGTCGACCTTTGACCCCAATGAAGTCAGGAGGGTTGGTAACGTGGTTTGTCTTTAGATAAACCTGAACACAACTTACTTTGAGCTAATTTTGCTTCTGTACATTTTTGCCCATATTATATTTTAGTAAAAAGGCTTTTGTAAACTTGGTTGTCAGTTTAACCAAAAACCTCTCCGATTTCGCTCAATAGTCGAATTGCTGTTTGTTATTGAGCTCTTATAATTGACACCGTTAGAAAGCTGTTAAAATTCCATCCTGGAGGCAAAACTAAATTCTGTGTGTAATCCAGCATAAATCTTGAATGCAAATACAATTATTCATAAGACTCAAAGTCTTTTTCATTTTATAACAATCTTGGTGGTTCTGAAAAGGACAATGTGCAGCACATATTTGAAGCTATTTAGAGACTCTGATGGGCAGATAATTAGAACCAGCACTAAAACGCTTCTTGTCGCCTCTGGTTAAAAGCTTACAGTTACTCTTTGTCTGTTGCTGCTTCAAAGGATGCACATTACCAGTGTGTCTGTCTGTGGCGCAAAACCACAAATCGTGTCCAAAAGAAAAACCGCAACACTTGCACTATTTGTGTGTAACTTTTAATGTAACTGAGCCTCTCACTTTTGGTAAAATAACTGAATTGTTTGCATCCCAGTCCCCCACAGTATTTATCCTAGCACACTGTTTTGTTTGTTTGATTCTAATCCCACATGTTGCACAGCACACATTCTTTCTTGTTCTGTTGTCGATAATCAGCATTTTATGTTGTATTTTTACAGACACTAAGAAATCAAAGTGGCCTTTTTCGAGGCGTAGTACGGTAGGTGTTTTGTTTGTCTGTTGGGTGTTGTGTGTGGCTGGTGGATGCCAATAGTGTGCCTGTAATTTGTTTTGATGTGCTTTGCTTTAGCAGCGGGTTTGTTCTCTGTCCCACTTCTCAAAGCAGATTACTGTGGCTCCTCTTATCCCGTTTGGTTCACACAGTTTTTGTAATTGGTCCACACTTGCAATGCAAACCTTGAGCCAAACTTGTTAGTTACGTTTTTGAACATAGTTTTTAAACCGTGCCAAAAAAAGAGTCTGCATCCCTTTTCCTTGATTTCAACACACATCATAACTTAAAGTCTGCTGACAAAATGTGCCTAATGTAACTGTCTTTTCCTTAACATTTCAGACTAAAGGGAAGCATCAGATAGGCACAGCATCAGATATCGAAAAACATCTCTCAACATTACAGATTCAGGACTGGAGAGACTCTGACCTTCAGAGGTATAAGGTAAGAGATGAACACTGTCAGCAGCAAAAGCTCTTAAGCACCCGGACTGTTTGTTTTGTATATAATCACGTTGGTTCTGACTGCAGTGACTTCTAATCCAAGCAAAGTCAGTTTGAACGACTAACAGATCCAGATTTCCAAACCAAATAGATCTCAGTGTTTAACAGGTGACTCAGAAGTAAGAGCACTGCAGTCAGAGTGAAGCTCCTGCAACAGTTGAATGACACAAGTTGTGCAAGAACCAGATTTTCTTGGCAGTAAACTGCCAGGGCGACCCTACGCGTGTCTATAAACAAACACTGGCTGACGCTCGAGTGTATCAGGATGATGGTAGGAGCTTCACAGTGACAGAATATTGAGATTTATACAAATAAATTTTCTGAGGTGAAAATAAATGTCTCATTCCTGTTTAAGTCTTTCTGAATAGTTTTTTTTCCTCCCTTCTTGTTCAGTCACTTCTGTTCTGCTCTTGTGTGCAGGACTACTCCCTAGCTGAGTTCCTGCGGGACCAGTCTTCCCAGATGAGCGCCACCTCTGACCCTCAGGGCTTCAAGAGACAGGAGGCCTCCTGGGAACTCTTCACCAGCGAGTGTGTTTACTTCCTGGATCAGCTCATGGTTCTCAAAGAGGTGAGTGTCCATGTAAAGCCTCCTAATGGACATGCAAATACATGTGTGTGCGCACACACACACACACAGGACCACAAATAAATAGACCAAACCCAAATGAAACTCAACACTGCTGCTTTGTGTCTTTCGTCCTGTCATTGAATTCCTGTGAGTGAGGTTCATGTAAAAGACTCTTCAGGTTTTCCATTCTTTCCAGCAGTGGATTAGAAATTTAATGCTAGCGCAGCAGATAGCCCGAGCCCATTCTCTCTCTGACTTCTTTGTTGCTTTCAGGTGTTTTTGGCCACACTCACAACCCTGCAGACGAGGAACTGCCTGACCGACGTGGACTGCTGGAGGCTGTTTGCCAACCTTAATGAGCTTTGCCTGGTGAGACATGATGCAAATAAGTAACATGAGGCCAGCTAGATTTAGATGTGTTGTGTAAATAATTACAAACAGCAGCAGCCCTCATTGCATTATAATAACACTGTTTGTTGTGTGGCATCAAAAGGTAAAAGACAGCAGATCTTAACTCTAACTAAAACTAAAAGTTGATAAGTTTTCACTAAAAGTGAATAACTGATTTTATTGACACTGGAGGGATGACATATTAATAACGGTTGATTTTAGTATCGTTAATTAGTATCTTTGTAATAAAATTGCAGCCTTCTGTCCTCGATTCCGCTTTTACATAACTGCTTTTTCATTGTTAACAAACTGCACGTCACTGAGAGGTGAGAGTGTCGCCTGGCTGTGCTGTGACACTTGACTCAGAGTTTTCTGTTGCAGGTGAGCTTTGGTTTCCTGAACAACCTCCTTCGCGTCATCAAGGACACGTTGGAGATTACGGAGGGTGGCGGGCCCACCCTGCTCGAGCTGCTGAGTAAGGCAAGTGTGGCTCCCCTGACTGCAATCTACACTCAATCATATGTTCAATTGTAAAACTCCGCTGATAAGACATTGAAGAGAAATGGAGACAGTTGACACTTGAAGACAAACTTCTCTAAATGTCTGCTGGACACGTGTACAGTAATGCTACACTTTAAAGACAATTTAAACCGGATTGATTCACACTTTTGTTTTTGGATCATTGTAGTAGTGAAATGCATAAAAGTTTTGCAAAGGCAACACTACCATTATGTGTTCCTAATCTGTTGTCAGTGTCATCAGTCTCTTCAGGAGCCATTTCAGAATAAAATATGAATACAAAGAAATCATGTTCATGGCTTTGTTTGCATCAGGCTGCCCCAAAGAGCTCACACTTTCTCTTATGCACTGAGAAAAAACAAAACAAATCTACAGCACTTTCATTTTAATAATTTATCCTTTGATTATAAATACATTTAAACTCCAAAGAAAGCAGGGAAGAAATTGTTTCAGGGAAATAATAGAAACCTCTTCATCATATTATTAGATTGTGCATCACAAGCTGCAGCAGAGAGGAAATGATTCACCTCACAGCTGAGGTTTTTGTGCTTGTACCCAGATTGGCAACATCCTTTCCTTTTTTATGATCTGTTTATCTTCAGCCTAATGGCTGATGTGACGCAGCAGTCTGTATTTCAATGTTTGTATAACACTCCTATCTGTTTGCAGGCTTTCCAGGAGAGCATATGCCACTGCCTGCAGAAGTACTGCCTCAACTACTCCGCAGCGCTGCTTTATCTGGACAGCCTGAAGCCCAGAGAGGACTTTGGATCTTACGTGAAGGTACAAGGGGGAACTCGCTGAACAACATGGCGGGCAGTGCCATGCCAAGTATAGAAGAGGACACATTGCGGGCTAAACGGCAAACAACCAGTTCAGTGTCACCACGGTCTGCCACAGAGAGGAATGTGACCATTTGTCTCCTGTGTAGACCTTCCCTGTCATAGTGCTTATGTATTTGTTAGACCTTTTATTGTGTTTTGATCTTAGGTCTCATTTCTCTTCACATGCTTTTCACTGCCCACTCCCATTATACCCTCTGTTGTTACAAACGCCCCGACAAGCTCTCTCACCCCTCTGACCTCCCCCTGTTTCCTGCCGTCAGCCCTCCTCTGACCCTGTTCTCTCTCTTTCTCCCCAGTGGTGCGAGAGGAACCAACAGTGCCGGAGGCTGCAACTACGCGACCTGTTGGTAGCGCCGCTGCAGAGGTTAACTCGATACCCGCTGCTACTGCGGAACATCGCAAAGAGATGCCAGACGGAGGATGAGACCAGAGGCCTGCAGGTTATAGCAGAGCAAGTGGACACGTCTATATGTGAGCAGCACACAACCTGAAGTACTTTAGTTAAAAATGCATCACTCCAAAATGTGAGCAAACTCTGACTGAGTTAGTTACATAACCTGAAGCTCTTCCCACAGATGTGTTCAGCTGCTGATTGATATTGTCTCAGCGATGATTCAATTGTTTTGTCAGCAGGTGGTTTACAAATATTAAGACATAAGAAGCATGTTAAGCAGATGTAAGCGTCGCCATCAACACAAACAAAGCCGTTTGTGTCTTTCGGGGCAAACAGGCTGCATGTTTTGGACGTCAGCCAGTGGCCCTGATCATTTATTTTTCACCGCATGCCTCTGTCTGCAGACCTGTTGTGGCGGTTTACTCTGTAACTAGACAGACAGGCTGTGGGAAATGTGCTGAGGCGCTGCACCTCAATGTCATCTTGTATTGAACAAATAGCCATACAAAAGCAAACAGCGTGAAGTCACAAATCTCTAATTACACACTTTCCCATAACCATTAAAAAGGTGTGGCGGAGCTGCACCGGTGACTAGCAGTATCTTAACCACGGCGAAGATGTGCAGGCCAATGTCCTCTGGGTGTGTGGGGGTTATTTACCATAAAAAACTGAGTGTGCTGTAATCTGTCACGATACGGTCACACCCGGCAACCACACAGCATGATGAAGTAGATCTTTTTAATATGACTGAAGTACAAATAATTTCAATTTGATCCTAAAACTATGTAGTACTTTTTAACAGTACAATCCAGTCAGAGGTTTTAGTCTGTTCTCGTCCTCGTTTCACATGATGTCTCTCTGCTTCCAGGTGATTTAGAGGGAAAGGTCAAATGGCTGGATAACTACCAGAAGGTGAAACAGTTGAGAGATGCCCTGGTGTGGCTGCCTGTGTGGGAGAGAGACAAGCGTGCCTTCGTCCCTGAGGTCTGTCTGGTCATATATTTATTTATTTATTTCTACACGCTTGTGTCTGTCTTTGTGGCCTTGTTAACAGAGCAAAGCTTAAAAGTCACAGCTATGCACCACCACCAATACTTTTGTGTGCAGATAAGATGATTGAATCATTTTATCGAATCATTTTTGAATGTGAAATCCGATATCATGAAAAGAAATGGAAAACTATTCCAGAGTGTTTGCATTTTACAGGTACTCGGCCATTAGCTGCTGGTGTTAGAAACTCTGACCTTTCCAATATCAGTTTACGTGTCAAAAGGTGACAGTTTTCTTCTTAACTGATCGACTGCTTCTCTTGCAGAATCTGAAACATCTTTTAAAAGCCGTCACTTTGGAGAATCTCATTTCTCACAGGAGTCTGCTGCACGAAGGGAAACTGGTGCTCACAGGTGTGTAACGCTGGCATACCTCCAACAATGTTTCCCTGCTTAGTGCTTCACTTTGAACAAAATCTTACACCATCTTTGTTTGGTTCATTGCCAGAGAACACAAAGCTGATCGATGTTTATCTGTTCCTGTTTGACGAATTCCTGCTGATCACAAAGATAAAGAGGAACAAGAAGGTACGTCACGTGCTGTTGTCCTGTTCTCTGTGTGATCAGGATGACAATAGATATTCAGTCCAGGGCTGTCTTATGCTGCACAGAGGCTCATGCAGTGTCCTGTCTTCCTGTGTAGCGGTCGATCGGTCCAGAGCAGAACCCTCTGAGGCTGCCACAGAACTTGGAGCTGGATCAGCTGCTGAAGGACGGGTGCACCTTCACGGTTCTGGACCAGCCCGTCTCTCTGGATCGACTCCAGCTCAAGAACATTGATCAGCTCAACGCGTCAAGTAATAAGAGTATTTTAGACATTGTTACTTGTTGAGTTCATTGGCTTTTAAGCAGTAATTAAGAAAGGACACATTTACTGTGAGAGCGCACAGCAGACTCAAAACGTCACGCTGGGCCTTGATTAACTTCTCTCTGTCGACATTTACGGCCAGTATTGTGTTTTACAGTTGATGTTAATGGGATATTTGTCATTTCATGCTGTCATTTGTAGCATCGGGGTTGCCTCATTCTTTCATAATCATGCACCAGAACCGCTACCAGCAATGCATCGGTGCTTTCATCCTGCAAGCTGCGTCAGAGTCTGCCAAGGTAGGTCACTTCCAATGAATTTCAAAGTAATCTTTAAAAATGTATGCTTTGGTGATGGTAGTTCTGTATGTGAGTTTAGAGGATTTTCAGATAAACCCACACGCCACTTAATGGAGGTCTGCCTCATAAGCTTGCAGTTATTTACTGACATAGAATATGATTTGAAATCTACCAGGTTTCATTTATGAAAATATATTTTCTTTATCTGCGAGTTTGTTTGAAACTTCTTAAATTGCCATGCAGTTTGGAAAATGTAGGAAAATGGTTGAAGTCACTAGTCAACAATGATCTTACATGTATGAGGCTGTTTTGTAAACTTAAGCTCAGAATTTGTGATGGCTGATGTGAGCCAATTCAATAGGTTCAAGAAGTACAAATAAGTAAATCTGAGCAAACCATTTTATCAGCCGGATGGATGGTTAACTTTGTTTCTCTGTCTGAACCCCTTTGTGTGTGACTGTTTCCAGAGAGTGTGGATGTCTAAGATAGAGGGCGCTGTGACGGCGCTGCTGAAGCTGGACTCTCAGCAGCCGCGAGTCAAGAGCACCTCACTGTGGCTGGAGTCGTCACAGATATGACCCATCACGCAGCACAAGAGGCCGTCTGAAATGTCCCTTCTGTCAATGTGCACTTCACTGTCTCCTGACTGTCTGTAAATAACTGTACTCGCACTAGAAACATTTTGTAAACTAAATGTTTGCCTTTAAAGGCAGCTGCTGCAGTAGTTTACAATAAATGATTATGTAGTAAAAGGTGATCTTGAGGGTTTTTCCTTTTTTTTTTAAAAACATTTTGTCTGCTTCTTCAAAGCTTCTCTTCCACTCAAAACGTTCAAGGACTTAAAACAAACTCACTCAGAGTTCCAGTTTGTAGCTTCTGATCATATCACATGCTATGTGATATGATATATAAATTGAAACATTTATACTCCATTTCTTAAATTAAACTTTCAATGACTAATTAAAAAAAATAAGTCACAAGAAAATAGAAACATACTGGTTTTATTTAGGTTTGTCATGATGATGAATTAAAAATCAAAATGGTGCATGTGAACATAAATTACATTATTTTTCTCGTTCCCTTCAGGTGAAATGAAGTCACCCCGACTGTGGTAATACATGGTGCGTGTCACCGCTAATGGCGAGCGGTGACGTACGAGACGTTGGCCTAAGGCACACCTTCACAACCATCAAATGTGATGACTCTAAACATGGAGAAAACGTATGAGCCACGGGCCGGTTAAGTCATCATGCATGATAACTGACAGCAACACGAAGCAAGCCACAATTCAGTGTGCACGGGTCTGTGGTGCCGTTTTGTAAAAATGAGTAAGACACTGATGAGTCCACGCACATTTTCACTGTTTCTACATCCACAAGTGTTTTTATACTTCCTCTTTCTCTCTCATTACAAACATTTACAAAGGTAATTATGACAGCCTTAGTATTAATGAGCAGTTAAGTACATCAGGGCTAGAAATGCTGAAGCCTGTATAAAGTTGGTGGTCCTACGCTTGTGGCTGGGTTCTCATACGGACGAGCCCAGAGTACAATAAGGTGCAAATCATCTCTCTAGGTTTTAAAGGACTGTACAGCTTGATAGATAAATCCTTGATCAAATGCAGGCAATGACACAACATGTTTGTGATCTCTAAGGTTTAGAAATAGTGCTTTTCCAGCGCCAATCTGAGGTAGACGTAACAAAATCAATGCAACGCAAAAAGAGACAGGTGTTCTTGAGAGCTTGCAGCTGAGATGGACGTTCTTCAGTGAGCACACAAGCATAAAAAGGTCTAATTTGGTGAGCCAAAGTCTGAAACAAGCTGCTTGTTGCAAAATGCCAGAACAGCCTGCGTTGTCGCCTGGCTTACAGTGTTTTTCGCCTGCTCCAGTCTTTAGACAATTGCACAAAAGATCTTACCAATATCTGACAACAATTAGAAATTATACAAAGCAGGAATTCACTGTTACAGTGTCCTCATCTGCAGACAGGTTGGACAGAGAACTGTCAGTAACCGCTGCACCTGAAAGCAGCACCGACATCCCCGAACAACGTGACGGAGAGATGCTGAGGTTCTGAGCAGCCAACATTCGTACAGTGCATCTCAGCAGACGGACGCAGCAGGCCTAAACACTAAAACACACACACACCCTGTTACAGCAACGTCACACACAGCTACGGTTATTGCTTCAAAGCAGAGCACTCGCACATACACACACGCACAGCTCCAGCAGTAGTCAGTGCTGTTGAGTGGAGACAAGCAGCAGGAAAAAAAAAAAATTAAATAAACATGCAGGCACCTTCAATGACGGCATCATTGCCAGTCTGCAGAAAGCACCACAATATGTAGAAATAAACACGCAGAGAGAAACGTGGCACAGCAAAAAAACAACCGACCGCACAGAAAAGCCTCTCAGATCGTCATAATACATGCTGTGTTCAAGATACAAATTCAGGACCCTGTGATTTACAACTCAAAAGCTTTCAATGAGACGCTTAGAAAAATACTGAAATATGAAACAAACTTTTCATCTCGGCTGTATTCCTGCTGCAGACATTCTTTGGTCATGAAATAGGCTGAAAACATAAATTTTAACAAATGCACAACACGCTGCCGCACAAAGGGAACACACAGTAACTGATTTGACCTCACTGCTGATCTGAAATTGCTGGTGCTGAAATCAACTGATGAATTGTTTTCTTCTCTTTACAGTTGATCATTTACATCAACACAAATAACCCTAAAATCTCAAACTGTGGGTGCTTAACTTTTGCTGTGTTATACTGTACAACATAATGTCAACAAAAAGAATCTAGTGCTCTTCACGTGAATTTACAAAACACAATTAAAACTTACATTTAAAATCAGTACTTCCTATCTTTATGAAATCCTGTACAAAAACATCAAATTAAACCTTCTGATGATAAACTCTGGTGGCCTGTTTTAGAGCCAAATGAACTGTTGGGGGGGGGAAACAACACTTCAACACACCTTTGTATTTACATGTCAAATCTGCATTACACACAATTAATTACAGTATTTCTGCCAAAATATATGGTTACTTCAGTTTGACTTGCTATAAAAATCTGAATTTAAATTTCTTAGTGATCAGACTGACGTAGATATACAGAGAATGTTTTTGCTTTTTTGACAAAATAGTTACCTGCATTTACCTTTGTAGGGCAGCAGTGGTTTTCAACATCACTGTTATCAAATTTCCTCCCCCGGTCACTCTTGCAGCGCCGCACAGACCTTACACCTCCTCACGGCTGATGCCAAACATTTAACAACATACCACGCAACCGTCTCGCAGTTTCTAATGACGCCAAACAACGCTGGAGACGTGAAGATGTACTTAAAAGAGATGGATGGTGTGGAGTTCTCACTGTCTCCGCTCTCTGGCAGTCCACAGGAGTAGCAAAGGCACAAAAAACAGATACAGACAATCCCAACCGGTCCCACCCACTCCCATCACGTGGCTCTGGTGTCTCTTCGTCAAAACCCTTCAACTGTTTCCCTCTGCACCAGAGCCAGAGGTCACAAGCAGGTGGGAGTCTTCGCACTGGGTCTGTCCTTTATAGTGCACATTAAATATGACAAAGACACGCCGCCCTCTGCCAGCTGGAGTAGGAAGGGGAGGGAAAGGGGGTACGGAGGGGACTGGGGGAGGTGTAGGGACGAGAGGGGGAAATCAGCCTTGGAGCTCCTCGAAGCATGTCTCGCAGACCCGTACTGGCTTTTTCGAGGACGGCGTGAGGGCGTTCTTCGCTGAACACTCGGCGCAGAAAATGTTTCCGCAGTGTCTGCAATGGTGCTGGATATTCACAGAGGAAAAGGAGAGAGATGGTGCTTATTACAAGGCGGACTATCAAACGAGTGTCCTGTTGCCTTTGAGCATCAATCCTTCTGATCACTGCATAAGATAAGATAAACCTTTATTCGTCCCACATTGGGGAAATTTGCATTCTTACCTTCCTGACAGTGACAGAAAACCCCTTCCCACAGGCCATGCAGTTCTGCACTTCGTGATCCTCGGCCCACTTCCTGGTCAGAGTCTGTGACTGCTTGATCTGAGATCGCCAACAGCAGGAGTTACAATCAGAGCATCAAACTTTACAGTGAAGCAAGACGACGTGGTGGCAGCTGCTGTACATCGCTGCCACACACATCTCTAATTTAGTATTTCTTTTAATCGTTTTTCTTACTCGTTGCGAGTCGAGTGTTTCATGACTGACCTGGAGCGACTGGTTCTCTCTGCCGAGCTCCTGCATGGCTGCTGTCGTGTCGTCCAGCTTCCTCCTGAGCTCCACCACCTTGGCCTGCAGTTTCTCCATCTCCCCTTCACCCTTAACACAGCTGCAACGCAACCACAGGACACTGATGAGTTTTGTGTGCATGTTCGTTAGTGACTCAGGCTGCATAATCACTTTGTTAATTAGTATTTGAAATGTTTTAAATGTGTTTAGGGGAGTTACGATTTGTCTCTGCTGTTTATTTGCTCTGAAATATACGTCTGCAGGGATGTCACATACACTAACATGCAACTACAGCCTCGTGTAGAGCTTAAACTGTATGTAAAGCATTCCTTTTTTTAAATAAATGTACTGTAGATATGTTAAATGTTTGGAATTTGGAAGATCACAGCAGGAAACTGTTGGACATGTATAGAACCATCTAACTTACATTCATTCATGTAGTCAGCCCTCCCTCCATGTTCTGCTATTTTTTGCCTCGTGACTCAAATTTTTCCTGTTTCCTCTGTAACAGTGCTGCCTGTAATAAGCCTAATATAATGAATTTCACATAATCATTTTACTCATCATTCGTTATGCACAAGGAAATGAAGTTCTTTGAAACAGCGACAGAGCAAATTCAAAGCTCTGGGAGAGATGTGGGCAAAACTAACCCTGAGGCAGTCTTCAGCAGCTCACAGTGACTAGCTAAGACAAGGCAAGGTGATCAAGAGTTCTAATTTAGTCTTGTAATAAAGATGATTTACATTATTAACAAAAGCCTTATTGCTGTTTTTCTTGGAACTGGATGCAAGTGCCAGTTTTGACGTTAAATACTTCGGTACCATCTGAGGCCTGCACTGGACGCAGATGGTTTGAATAATTTAAATGTGACCCCTGAAAAGCATCTGTGCAGCAAAAGCCTGATGAAAACTAACTTAGCTTGACCTTAGAGGTCATTCCTCTCTTTTACAGCTCTTGTCATTTTACTTCTGTGAGCTTCGAGGCCGGTCAATAAACGCTGACATCTCACCGTTCCAAAAGAGCCCGTCTCTCATCCTGGTTGTTCTGGACGGTGGCCTCCAGCACAGCGATCTCTCCTCTCAGCTCATCCGTCTGCTTCTCCAGTTCCCCGACCCTCCGCTGGCTGCCCTGCCACTCTCTCTTCAGCGTGGCCACATTTTCATTCAGAGCCGTCACCTGCGCGGCCATCTTGGCTTCCGCCTCTTCCCCGCGCTTCACCTGCTCCTCTCTGGCTCGCTTCTCTGACGACTTTGGAAGGAAGCAATGAGGAGGTCACAAAAGGGAGTTGGATGACCATTGAAACCATTCATTTTAAATAACGTTATGGCATTTGGCAGGTGAGCTTACCAACTTCTCCTGGACTTCCTTGGTTTGGGCGACGAGCTGTTCCTCTCTCTGGCTCCTGCTGTCCCTGGTGGCCTGGTGCTCTTTCCGTTCCTGCTCGAGGGTACTCTGTGCTGCCTCCACCTGGCCCTGCAGCTCTAGTTTCTGCTGGATTAACAGCTGTTTGGCTTCCTGCAACTCACCCAGCTCCTGAAAGGCCACAAAACATACAATATTTGGTTGGTAAAGGCTCTGAGGTCTCAGTAGGTCATTTCTGAAAATGAGATCACAGATTGAGTTGAACTTTGAAAGGCTTGAGCAGGTTTGGGCTTAGGAAGTTATTGCTCTGACAACAGCTTTAGATCAATTTTAAGGCAGCTTTGAAGAGCTGGAAAATCCAGGCTCACGTCAAATTGTCAACTCAAGCACAACCAGTTATAGCTTTGAAGAATGTGGCCCTGATGACCTGCAGTATCCTGGACTAAAGCTGTTTACATAAGACACAAGCATGGGAAGCAGGTCACTTCAGCCAGTATGAGATATAAATGGCGGCCTTCTTTCCAGCATCTGTGTCCCCGTTTAAATCAAAAGAACGATATTGTTAGTTGCATTGTATGAAAAGTGACTGACCTTCTCGCTCTTCTCCGTGAGTGATTTTAATTCAGAAGTCAGTCTGGTGTTATTCTTCTCCAGGACGCCCTTGGCTTTGTTTAGATCCTCCACTTTGCTCCTCTCCTTCTCGAGTTCCTCCTTAACTTGACCCTGGATGAGTTAGCACAATATACAACAAATGAACTTAATCATATCAAGTCATGTAAGTGTTTAAGTCTATGTGTGTAAATCAGTTTGTCTGACCTGCTGCTTCTGTAATTCCCTCTGGGTTTCTTCTTGCTGTTGGAGCTTTTGATCCCGTTTTGCCAGCTGCTGCTCCAACGAGGCGCGGCCCGTCTGCAGCTCCTTGATCTGAGCCTCTAAACCTGTCTGGTGGGTTCGGTTGGCAGCCAGCTCTTCCTGAGCCAGGTTCAGCTTCTCCTCTGATGCCTACAGTCAGACAAAAGTCACTCAGTGTGGGGAGTCAGGACAGAAATCAATAACAACAGCAGAGGCTATGGCAGCCACTCAGAGGAGTGTGTGTTAATATTGTTTAGCAAACATTTTAGTCATCAGTCTGCAAGTCTTGGTTCAGAGCCATCAACATCACTCCTTGACCTTAATCCATCTCTGAGAATGAGCTAATAGTGATGTAGCATCACAGTGTTTCTGTCAACTCAACATTTTATGTAACTTGATTAAATTAACACACTACCAGTCTCTGCTCCTCCAGCTCTTCCTGCATAAATCTACCTTGAGGTCTTGACGCAGAGCAGACACCTCAGACTCCTTGCCGTAGAAGTCAGACTGAAGCTTAGTGAGGCTTTCCTGGCTTTGCTCCAAGGCTTTCTGCAGTTCTGCCGTCCGACTCTTCTCAGAGGCGAGCTCCTGGCCAAACCCTGACACCTGCGCCCTCAGCTTACTCTCCTCCTCTGCCTGGAGACATGTAGAGAATACACACAGTCATAAACATACAGATACACACATAAGAACTTAAAGTTGTCAGCATACAAATGACCTAACAACAGCTCTGTAGCTGTAATATCATAGAGTGACTGTCAACAGTATGCATGTCTGCATTTGTATTTAAGAATGCTACTTTCCTTCTGAGCATTAACTTCTTGTAACTGTGCCACTTGGCCCTTCAGTTTCTTCATCTCCTCCTCAAAGGACCCCTGGGCTGCCTTGAGTTGTGCCCGCAGCTTCTCTGACTCATCAGTTTTTTCTTTCAGCACCTCCTGAGTCTTCGAGTGCTGCTGCTCCAACGTGGTCAGCTGCACTTTCAACTTTTTCTCTGCCTGACATTTACAGAAACACGACAGGTCTTTGAGAGTTACATTCAATACAAACAATAATGTGTGATCTTCCAGTTTTTTTCAGAGGCTTACCTCTCTCATCTGCTCCAGCTGCTCTTTAGATTTGTTCATTGCCTTGGTGATGGCCTCATTATTCTTAAGGAGCTCCTGCCTGGCCTTTCCATTGGACTTTTCCTGAGGATAAAGACAGATTTATGTTGTCAATATCCTGATGCTGTAATTAGGTGGCTATTTGTTACTCTTTATTCAAAAAACTTGATAAATAGTTGGAAAAAATAATGGTGAAATGGTCTAAACTGGTTTTGTTTGACTGCAGCGTAATGAACCTACCTTCTCCTCCATGGCTGACTTATGGTTCTTCCTCTCTGTGTCCAGCTGACCCTGACTCTCTTTCAGTGCCTTATTGGCTTTTCCAAGGTTCTCCTGCACAGATACAAGCTCCTTCCTTTGAGCCTCTTTCTCCTGTTGGGCTTTTTGTAAGTCTGCAGCCAGGCTCTGAGCTTTCCTGTCCAGCTCTGCGTGCTTCGTCTTTCCCTCCTGGGTCACCTTGTCCAGGTTCACCTTCAGAGCGGCTTTGTCCTGCTCACTGTGCTCCAGCTGCTGCTGAATGTCACTTACAGCAGCTGCTTTTTTCTTTAATTCCTCTTGTAGCATTGTTGCCCTTAACAGTGGAAAGCCAACACAGTTACAAGTGCATTTACACAGATTTATTATTCACTTGCAAATCTATATCACAATTTAATAAAGCTAATGCACCAGTATAGTTTATCTCACCCTGCTTTCTCCGTTTCCAGCAAGTGTTGCAGCTCCTTGGCTTTCCGTTTAACCTCGGACCCTTCCTTCTGGAGCTTCTGCACTTCCTGTTGCACCTGGTCCCGTGTGGCCTGCAAGTCCCCAACCTGTGACTCCAATTTCTGTCAGATTAAAACACCAGATTAATTTATATAAAAAAAATGTTTAAAAAATACAAGAAGTAAGGCACTAGAGACAGGAAAAAAGGGGCCTAGTATAAGTCATCATCCAGTCCAATATCAGGTAGCCATAATAAAGACTCAACACAAACCTTATTGAGCCCCTCCAGCTGCTCTATACGCTGTTCTGAAGCCATTAGTTTGTCTTTGCATTCTTTCAGACTGGTCTCCAGCTGTGTGCACTGCTCCTGTCTCTCCTTGAGCCTTTGGGCGTGCTCCTCTACCTTCTTCTGAACTTTAGTCAGCTCCTATACAAGACAGTGGGAGAGGGTGCAGGATAAGAGGGGATAAGGTGAATAGAGTGAAGAAGGAAAGGAAGACACAGTATAAGTCAGCGAGTGACATTTTAAAAGGAAAGCTAGCTGTGCTGTGTTTCAGCCAAATTTCAACATCAGTGGCTCAAAGAAGGCGCTAACCTGCTGCTTGTCCTGCAGGGCATGCTGAGCGGTCTCCAGGCTGTTCTCCAGGTTAGCCTTCTGTGCAGCCTTGGCTGCTTCTGCAGACAGCAACATCTCTGTCTTTGCCTTCAGCTGAAGAAAAGCACACCGACAGAAACTTTTATTCTCATTACAAAAAATGTCTTAAAAACATACACACACACACAAATCTGTAGGACTCGTTTGTGTAGAGGCGTACCTGAGCATCCAGCTGGGCTGCCTTCTCCTTGCTGTCTGCAAGCTGGGCGGTGAGTTCAGTCACTGAGGTCTCCATGGTGTGAGCTCGGTCCTGGGCTGAACGCAGCAGGGACTTCTGCTCCTGAACCTGCTCATGTAGGTTATCCTGGGCTTGCTTGTTGCTCTCTGATTGGTTCCTCAGCTTGTCTGTCAACTGTGCAACCTTTCAGACAGACAAATACAGAAAAGATTATGAGCTTTGTCATGACCGTGAAACAAAACTGGCCTTTCTGTATGATGCTGGTTTGTGAGAGGGGGATGCACCGACCTGTTCTTGTAGTGCATGGTTTTTCTCCTTTAGCTGGTTGAGCAAAGCCGTCTCTCCCTCGCCAGCCTGGATCTTGGCACACAGGTCTTCTCTCTCTGCTTCCAGCTGGCTCACAATGTCCTTACTCTTCTGCAGCAGAGCCTCCAGATTCTGGATCTTCTGGTCCTTATCTCCAATCTGACGCAGCACCTGCTCCAGGTCATTCTGCAGCATGAAGGCAAGCCATGAGGCATTTGGCCAGAAGTATTTACTTCACGTTGCGCATGAGGTAGATATCAAGATGAACTGTGGACAACACCAATGTTCACATCGGCATAATGCACTGGTTTGTTTGTGGATGGACAAAATGTTATTTCATCAGAATAATAAAGCTATAAAACTTCTACAAGTGGGCTTTATGGAATAATCCAATTACCAAAATGTTTTACTCACACTAATATACCAGACAACACTGACATGCAGCAAGCACCTATATTTAGTTGCATTAAAATAACATTTTTGGGTTCAATAAGTGGTGTTCAAAATCAATCATCACAGTATTATCCCCTGACATTCTCGCAACTCTTTGCAACGCCTTTGATGACTGTGTATACTGCACAGTGCTCTCCAGTATAGTTACCAAAGGGGTTTTCTTATGAACAGTACCTGTGCCTCCCGGAGTTTGCCGTTGGTGTTTTGCTGCAGCGCCTGCAGCTCCTGGTGCTGCTGCTTGGCTTTCTCCAGTTGGTGTTGCATGTCTGTATTCTTACTAGCACTCTCCTTCAGCTTAAGAAGCAAAACACAGAAAAACATTTATTTCTTTTCCTTTATTTGTTTTTAAACCTAAACGTAGTGCTAATTTCACAGCCATATGTGCTTTTACAGTTTCTGTATTATCAGTTTCATTAAAGGTAGAGTGGGTGGGATCTGTTGGTCATTTTCAGAGCTTCCTCCTGGCTGATGACCAGAAACGTCCCAAACACATAGAAATATAAAAATACAGGCAGGGGGCGGGTCTCTGCAGTTACAGACACCGCCACACACTTCTAGTAGGTCATAAATGATGACTGAGTTGGATTATTTTTGTTTGTACATTATTCTGTACAGTATTTTATAAGAGAATCCTACTTATTCTCCCTTTATCTCTGTTAGGTTTTTATCTTGATTTGTTTGCTTTTAGAAGATTTATTATCATCTCTTTTTTTTATCTCACTTGCATTGATTATTGATTCCCTTATTCTTTAATCAACAAACGTAACTGAAACAGTATACATTATATCTTGGGATGCACACATAAGCCACATTCATGCACAGATGTTCTGTCTCTTCTATTACAATAATTTGGTTCCCTGAAACGATGATAAAAGTTCCATGCAGTGCATACCTGTTCTTCTGCACGCGACAATTTGAGCTGCAGATCAGCTGCTTGCTGCTCACGGTCTTTTAGTTTCTCCCCGGACAGCTGCCTCTGTTCTTTAAGGCGACCTTGCACCTCGCCCAGCTGCCTTTCCGCCTCCAGCAGTTTGGCATGCAACTAGGAAGAGAGATGGGCGATTATTAAAATGGAGATTAACATACAGTAGATACTTGGATGAGGGAAGTGGATGTCTTGAATCCTCTCTGACTCTGTTCCAACACATTACTGCTTGACATTTGTCCATCAGTTATTTCTTTTTTTGGCTTGTTGCAGCAATGTACACATGCCCTCTGCAAGGTTGACAATGTCCCCATTAGTGTATGCAAATGACCTGAATCATATGCTATGGCCCTTACTGCATTGCAGTAGTCTGTGTGACCTTTGTCCACACTACTCACCTGACCGATCTCAGTCTGCTGCTGAGCACCATGGCTCTCTTTTTCTTCCCTTTGCTGTTCCAACTGTTTCCTCTCAACCTTCAGCTCTGCGTGCTTCACCTCCAGCTCTGTAATCTCGCTCTTCAACTTTCCCACCTCCTCTGCCCTCTCTCTAAGCTCCGTCTGGGCCTTCTGCAGGGACGCCTCAGCCCCTGTGGCCCGGGCATGGAGCTCTTGGACCTCCAGCTCCCTCTCCTTCAGGCTGCCTTGGACTCCCTTTTTGGCAGTCTTCTCAGCTCCCAGACGCTCCTCCACTTCCTGATATTCTTTCTCCTTACGTGCAAACTTTTCAGACAGGCTCTGTGAGAAGAGGAGAGGACAACATGAGGCAGATCAGCATTTGTTGGCCAGAAGTTTGGGAATAATGGGGTGGAAGTTGTCCCTGAATAGCACTGAAAGCTAGAGAACAAGCAAGGGAAAAACAAAACAACAGTGAGTAAAATCATGTAAAATCATGTTTTCTGACATTTCTTGAGGAAGCAGGCTCTCGTGAAGAAGGACAAAGATTGACAGTGTTTTAAAGGCTAATCAGGAAGGAGTTGGCCTGATAGGAGCTACAACGAGGCACAAACACCAACACCTCATGTGATATAAGCTATGGAAAAGAACAGTCGGCTGTCAAGAGTCAAGAGTAAAGTGAGGTATGGCATTTCTAGGGGAGGGTTTACGACACAGGACTTGGAATACCACGTTGTGTGAACAGCACTTGTCCTGGAGCCGGCAGTAAACTCGGCAACAGGATGATAAAGAGCAAAATGGTGTTAATAGTGGAGCGTGCTGCTAACTAGGGAGTGTGACAGGGCACCTGGACTTTACAGACGTTCAATAAACCTCTGCAGGCCACCACAGCAGCTGACCAACATTAACAACCCTCTGTAGACACTTCCTGTTTTTTTCCTCTTCTTTTATTCTCCTCCTTGAGGCCTTGTTACTGTCCTTCTCCTGTGTCATTGTCACAGCTCTCTGCCGAGTCTCTCCTCTCTAATCCTGGAGTCACAGACCAATGAAAATGTTCACCTGCCCTTTCTTAGTCCTCTGTGTCTCGCTGTCTGCTCCATCACTTTTGTCTCTATTCTCATGAGAGGAGTATCTGTATCAGGTCTCAGGGTATCCTGTTGCGAAAAGAAGCGTGAGGCGTGGGGACATTCAGCCCCGTAATCCCCCTCTTACCCGGAAACCTACTCGGCTGGCAGGGCATTGATGTGCCTGATGTGAGGGGATTTAATCTCTGGCAGGAACCCTGTGCTGTCACTGCCCAGTTACCATTGCACTAGCGCAGTTACCTGTGATTGTGTTTCACCCCAAGTGACAGAGCTGGCATGGCAGAGATCCCCCCCTGCTGGTTTAATTATAGGTGATTTTTTTATCAACATGTCTAGGTTGCCAAAGAAGGCTGGTGACAGCAGGGCATTGTGATGGGGCTTGATGCCAGGCAACAGAGGAAGGTTTAGAGACACTGAGATGGCTTCTTCCCTACTTTAGGGGCAGCTGGCAAGGCCTGTTAGCATCACTGAAGTTAAAGTAAATCTGACACAATTGTATGCTGCATGATGCAGACAAGTTTGCACCTGCAGTAATCTGCTAAGAATGGCAAGACTGTCCCGATATTAGACTATATAACTGTAGCAGTTTGGTTCTGGTGGTGTGTGTGTGTGTGTGTGTGTGTGTGTGTGTGTTACCTGGCTTTGCTGCTGCAAATTGTTTAAATTGGTCTGCAGCTGGTGGATCTGTTGTGTGTAGACAGCTGCTTCCTGTGGACCCTTCTCCAGCTCTGCTTTTAGTTGGGATATAGTTATCTGCAATACAATAGACAGACATGTTACACTCTTTCTGTAAGCCATTTAGTGTATACTCAAAGAACAAAAGCAATACTGTGAAGGACTGACATAAAAGAAGAAAAACAAACCAAACATGGCTTAGTAACAACAAAACTTCAGTTGCACAACATCAACCCTGCTCCCCAAATAAACAGACATGAAGTGGGAACACATTTTTCAAACTCAGAGAAACTCAAAAGAATGAAACCAAATTTGCGGCCAACTTGAAACAACATGTTTTACCTCTAGTTTACGAATCTTGAAGAAAGAGTGAATGTTGGAGAGAGATACAATATGTGAGGAGCAGAAGATGAGGACGGGAAGGGAAAGAGAGACACAGACAAAGTTAAATCACAGTACAACAGCAAAAGGCAAATCTGAAACACAGAACAAGATGTTGCTGGGATCCATTAATCCATTTATCACCTGTCCAATTTACCACACTTCACTGTGACAGCTTCTCATTGTGGCAGCATTAATCAGTATCTTCTATACAAGAGAGGATGCATGAACCTGAGGGTTAACTGTTGCTTTATATTTTAGATGCAATGTTGGCATTTCACCGGCTGCTGGACGCAAAAACTGTTCAAAACTGTGGAACCTCAACGAATTACAACTACTGTGTCAGACCACTTGCAACAAACAACAAAACAACCACTTTAATGAAAAACCCGACCTTTTTCAAAAATATTCATTGTGTCTCTTTGATCTGTAAAAATAGAAAAACTTCAGAGAAAATTTAATGGATATACTGTGGATGAGGTTCAGGGTCTGGTGCTGCCTGACAGAACCCTATAAATAATCCCTCTGGGATCAAAAATGCAGGAAAGAGGGCTGAATTATTCACCAGACATTAATAAGTGAGAATTAGGCTCAGAGCCATCTGGTACGACATAAATACAGTACATCGGAACTATTTCACAAGTTATTTCAGAGACATTTTGGAATAATAATTTCAAATGCTGTTTCTTTGCCAAAAAGCACAACTAAGCCAATGACAGGTGAAATGTATGATGTTAGAACTTCTGAACTATATCTCACATCACCACTACAATCTTGCAGGCGATTATAGAAATCACTGTGCAGCAGTTTGTGTCGCAACACGCCTGGAAAAAGTAAAAGTAAGACACCAGAACTACATTTGACCTTCAAGACATTAGGCGTTTTGTCGCCCCCCCCGTCCTCACCTCTGAGGTAGTGTAATTAGCCTGCAGCTGCTCATAGTGGTTTTTGAGTTTTGCGGATTCTTCCTCCCTCTCACGGGTCATACTGTCCATCAGTGTCTGGACCTGCACCAGCTCCCTCTGCAGGACCTCCACATCCTCCACTCCTGGTCGCTGCAGCTAGGGGTCAGAGCAGAGGCACTGTGTCAACGGCGTGAAGACCGGGCTGTTTTGGTAGCAAGATTAATCATAACTAGATGTCCTTAGTGGCAGCGGAGCTCTTCAAATGCACATGGATGTCTCCAGCATATTACAAGATGTTTAAATATTGAGCAACAATGTGGCAGCCCAATAAATCCAAGAGTCCTTTATCAAAGTGCAGTAGATGAGACATCAACAGAAGCTGCTGCCTCTCCTTGAAGCTTGAGCTCTAAACCTATATTTGTATGATTCCTCAACTAAACCACTCTGAGTACGTAAAAACGTTTAAGCAGACGTAGCATAAAACTTCAACCGCACAACTCTACTTTAAAGAAAGCTGGACCGCTTTTGATATAAATTCTTTGGTTGAGGTGGTGTTTCACGTTTCTATAACAACGGCGAAGGGATTGTCTGGTTAAGATCTGCTTTGATTCTTCCACCAAACAGCTCAGAGCCAAACAGATTTCATGGTGTCGATTCAGCGTTATTCTTTCAAAGGCACAACAGTCATGAAAGAAAGGCCTACACAAAGTACAATGTCTCATGCCCAGCGAGAAGGGAATAAATACCAAGGGAAGCTTAGTGTGTTGTTGTACCAGTTCTGTCTGGAGTCTCTCGTTGTCCTGCTTCTCTTTCTGTAGCTGTTCGGTCACTTTGACAAGCCTCTGGTCAGAGGCCTCCCTTAGGCTCTTCTCCTCATCATAGCGGGACTTTAAGTCTGTCGAATTCAACAATTTCATAACTTTCAATTTATCAAATCTAAACAACCCACACACCTCACTTGTTCACATCATCAGACTGAGTTGAGGAAAGCATCAGTATACAACATGTGAAATCTATGCCTTCAGGCTGTAGAACCACATTTTGAAGAGTGAACAACAACGTACACAAGATAAAGCACAACGGACGGATTGAGCT
This sequence comes from Pempheris klunzingeri, assembly GCF_042242105.1. Lineage (NCBI taxonomy): Eukaryota > Metazoa > Chordata > Actinopteri > Acropomatiformes > Pempheridae > Pempheris > Pempheris klunzingeri. Next base: position 16,730,741 of record NC_092016.1, on the reverse strand, counting down.
TAACAGTGGTCCAGTAACAGACAACTTCAGTGCTGTTAAATGACGCAGACCCACAGACACAAGCCTCCCACTTTCCTCACCCCACACTAACCTACTATCTCTGTGGCCAGCTGGGCAGCCTTCTGCTCAAACAGGTCTTTCATCTGCTTGATGTTGAACTTTTCTGTCTCTGCTTCGTTCAACTTCCTTTCAAGGACTGAGAAAAGAGCACCGCGTATTAGTGATTGATGTTTGCCATCTTTTTCAACAGGTATTTTAAATATAAATGTGCTCTACCTGAATCATCTGAGTCCATCTGTCCATCGTTCTGTGGAGTCAGGGGAAAGAGAGAAACATGTACAGTAACAATAAGCACTGCCATCATATTTGATCAAGCATACATTTTATTATAATACATATTAAATAACTTGAAGGAATTACTTGCTTCAGTTGTCCTTGGACTTTGTCTAACTCCTTCTTGAGCTCTCCAGAGAACCATCGTTCCTCCTAATCAAGTGAAATCACACACACACACAATAAAGTATATATATGAACTAACAATTGGCACACCTCTGTCCGGTTCAGGAACTCAATCATACCTTGAGAGAAGCATGCAGGTCCTGAACCTCTTGCCGCAGCATTGTAAGGTCTTCCCTAAAAGGAGGAAAGAGTGCGTTCACCAAATTACACAAAGTCTCTATTTTGTCAAGTTCACCATGGGGTCATAATTAATGTAACGTTAACGTCTCTATCACTAACCGAGTGGGGGCCACATGAGCGGGCAGGTCTCCGGTATCATGGAACAGCTCGTAGTGCTTGAACAGCTCCTCTGCAGAGTTGTGAGACTTCATGCACTGAGGGCAGATGAAGCCCTGAACACAGAAACACACCATCAGAATCGACCATGTGATAATAACTGCTCTTTTTTTTTTTTACTTTAAATTATGCGGCTCTGCTTTGGTGGGGATGAGAAAAAAGCTACAAGTCAGTAAAGATAAGCCAAGCGTTAATGTTACCTCAGATGTCTGATCATGGTTCAGATCTGTGCTGGGCTGCTCTGACTCTGCGTTCTGGGAGCCTCCCTTCCCAGGAGTCTGAGGAGGAGAACCAGTCGGTGTTAAATTAGTCTGCACATTTGATAACTGCCTGAGAGAAACAGTTAAGCAATAGCAGGAGAATATTTATCTTTTCTCTACAAATTTTAAATCACTGTAATAAACTATATTCCAGAGACATTAAAACATTACATGCACTCATATACAGACTTTTATGCTTGTGCTCTTTCTGTGTTTTGTTTGCATCTGTGTAAATGCTGGACCAAGTGACCAATAATTTTCACACTCATGAAATGAGTGATGAATGAATGAAACAGTGTAGGATTTGGTGACACCAGATCTCCTCCAACTGCTGTTTAATGTCTATAAAAAGAGCATAATTAAACTTTACTGACACTGAACAGCAGAAAAGTACATTTGCACCTTGGGGAGCGATTACGACCTTCAGTGTGTGTGTGAATGTGTCTGCGTCAGCGCTGCACATCTGGACATGGCTCAACTTTTCCTCATTCTTCTTTGCAAAACTGTCAAAGCTTTGTCATGTTGCGTGGAAATCATGAGTGAGTAGCACGTTTCAAGTCCAGCCACAAACTCTCCGTCAGATTGAGGTCTAGATTCAGCCACTTCATGACACGAACACTTTTTCCTAACCCTAACTACAAGATTTCATTTTGTCATTTGCCGTGTTTATTTTTCCCTTTACTCCCATAACCCTCTGCCACATGATGCTGCCACCATCATGCTTTAAGGTAGGGATGGTAACCTTTTGGGTCTCAACACAGCTAAAGTACGGCCATTTATAAATCAATAAGGTACAAAAACTGACAGATGCCTTCATTTCAAGCTGACTTGATTAATGTAATGGCAGTTTTTAAAGGCCTCCTGAAAAACATCACTCAGAGACTTCAGCTCATTCAAAACTCTGCTCGACTAGTTTCAGCTGCTACAGTGGCTTCTTGTAACATTCACAATGAACTTTACGGTCCTCCTCTTTGTATACAAAGCCCTTCACTGGCTGGGCCCAAGCTCACTGCTGACTCCCTTGTTAACTATCTGCCCTCAAGAACAACATGCTCATCTGCAGCTGGTTTCCTGTAACGCTGACAGAAAATCTGGGATGCAGCCATTGTCAAAAACACTCATAGACCACACTACCTACACATATCAGGGAAGCAACCTCGCTAAATATTCTTAAAATTAAGCTAAAAACGTATCTCTTCATTTTAGCCTTTAACTAGCTGTGACTTTCCTGATACAGGCCCAAAATTCTTTTAATTATATTTTCGACTAGTTCTTTCTTTTTTATATTTTATCATTATTTTTATGTGCATGTGATTTCTTTGTTGTGAAGCACTTTGTTCTGCATTTCGTGTATGAAAGGTGCTACACGAATAAAGTTTGTAGTAATGGTAGTGGTAATAGCAGAACTAATATTACCAAATGCTCCACTTATATGTCATCAAACCATAGAATCTTCTTTCGCTTTGTTTCAGAGTCTCCCACGACTTTTAGCAAAAAGTAACCCTGATGTGATGAGTTTTTTTCCCCCCCCCAACAGGCCCAAAGCTGTGAATGGTGAAGCACCCAGGCAAACGTAAGAGCAGTGACTCCCATCTGCTTGTCCACAGGCCCCTGGTCTTCCTCACTCATGTGCTCTTCCCACAGATGCACTGTGTTTGAGGGCAGACTGTTCTGGTGAGATTTATAGCTGTGCCATATCTTCTTACATTTTTTATGACTGACCTTACGAAAGGGACTTTCTTGTATCCTTGGCTTAACTTTTCCCCCACTAGTTTTCAAAAACCTCATAACGTATGTTTGCCAGGTTCCTTTATTTTCATGATAAGAGTTTTCAATGAAATTAACTCGGCAGATTTTGGGCCTATCAGATAACTACATTAGACTGCAGGCATTTTGATATTCCATTTCAACTTCATCGATCATTAAACATTATGTGACTTTAACAATTAATATGCTGCCTTTGGCTCACAGTGTTGATACATGCATTTCTGTGGCCCTTCAAGAGGACAGGCAACTGGTCAGGTTATTTTAAACAACACACCCTGTAAATCAGATCACTGCAGCTGAGAGGATGGCAGACCAACAGGAAAAAATCAACTCTCCACAGAGCTCAGAAGTGATCCATTCACAAAAAGGGTTTGTTTGGGCTGCTGATAGTCTGCATGAATGAATCAGGTGAACACATGTGTGGGTGGGTGGGTTTGTGTGTGTGTGTGTGTGTGTGTGTGTGTGTGTGCTAGCACTTTGAATCCAGTATCTCAGAGCCTATTGGAGGGCTGACAAACACCACTTTGAAAATGGGCTAAGCATTTATATCATGGAACAGCCTTTGACACAACTCACACAAACTACACACATAAAACAACCCTGCAGTGACTTTACCAAAATACAAATGATGGTCCTAACCACAAAATAAAACCAATTCTTCTCTAGATTTGATCCAGCAGCAGTCCTATGCATAAATGAGAACTCTGTTTTAGGAAATTATTATACTGTCTTGAAATGGATTGACATGAATAAGTCTAGAGTTTAAAATGTGATGAAGTCTCCTTCATCAGTACCGTAAAAACAGGGTGATAGATTATCTCTGATATGATACAGTAATAAAATGCATTGTCATCATAATCTTTGCAATATGGTCTATAGTTTAAGGAGTGTTTGTGCCCATAAACTAGTCAGCGGCTGCCCAAACTTTCAACATGGAGGACAGATGTGTATTAATGAGTGGACCCCCTTAAATCATATTGTCTCCTATGAGCCCCTGAGCCTGTGATAATGTCTGTGTTGTTAGCTACACGCTTTGAATCATTAACAAGCTACTGTACTGGTAGGGGGGGAAGCAGAGATTCTTAGCACACAATGTTTCAGTTTACATGTTTGGCTTCTTAAACGTTTGCAATAAAACCCATCGGAGGTTAATGGTCCCAGTCTGATCTCAGTGTTTTGTGTTTTAAAAACTGGATTTTCCTGATTACAAGGCCTGGACATCAAAGTGTACACAGTGATGCAGTTAGCGTCAGCACTGCCCTGTGGTAAATGTAGTCCTTTCCAGAAGCTAGCTCTGTAGCTAACATATTACCCCAACTTATACCTTTATATAGTGAAAACCATGTCACCAATAACCCCAGTACAAGCCCAGTAAATTAAGACTTGTGTTTTTTTGTAGGTAGTCAGTTGACACAGGACTTCCCAACAGTCAATGTGTTGCTAACGTCAGCGTTAGCATGTGGTGAGTGGACGATGAATTAACCCACCGCTACCACACCGCTAGCTAACCATAAAATGGAAACCATGACGATAAAATGATTCACTGACCAAGCACGATAGTTAGATAAGTTGTTCTTTACTTTACTAACCCTGTCGAGGTGGACACGTTTGCTTTTAGTGCGCTACTGCGTTTTATAGACAGGCACTAGCTTGCTACATCCCTGTCAACAGTAGCATCAATCAAGCGAACCAAGTTAGCATGTAGCTGTGTCAACCCAACACAAGGAGCGCTCGATGTGTTCACCGCGCTCTGATTTTCCCAAGCGAGGAGCTCCCGTTAGCTGAAAATAAAAACCCCGCCCACCAGCGACACGCTGTGTGGTAAAAGGCGCGTCCCCCGCCATGAAAACAGACAAGGATAGGCCTGTGTCTCCCAAGGAAAACGACTCGTTTTAACCACACAAAAGCGACAGCGTTGACTTCGCCGCATCATTACGCTTACCATTTGAAGTATCCGTCTGAGCATGGCCTCGACTGTGTTTGTCCGGACACTAAATCCAGTCAGTTGTCCAAATTCAAAGTTTACGTCTCTTTCCAACGAGCACCTGACCAGGCTCAGGCAGCGGCGGAGAATGGGCGGGTCATGGCGAGGATGGTTCAGCAGGACACACACACACACAGGCTGCATTCAACATTACAACAAGTGCTGTCATGTACTACTGCACTGATTTAAAATATATATATATACACATACATATATATATATATACACACACACATATATATATATATTCACACACACACACACACACATATATATATACACATATATATATAATTTATATATATGTGTGGCAAAGGGGATGATCAATAAACATTTTTTTTTATTTTGAGGTTTTATATACAACATGATGGTGCACAGCAGAATATTCCAGTCACACATGCACAAATAGAAAAAGGGGTTAATCATTGATCTGTCCCATGCTCCTTCAGTAAAAGAGCACTGATGGGCAACAAACTGAACTTATCACATAAATTGCCTCTTTCTGGGGATGTTGACAAAAAAAGTCCGGGCCACACAATGACTCTGACTTCCTGTCATAGTTTCCTGTTCGTGATGGAGAGGGGGTAGTTCCCTATGACACATCAATAAATAAATTCAGTCAAAGCATACTTAATGCTGTACAATCAGTTGTAACAACATTTCCTTTAAACATCCCATTGTTCAAATCAGCTGAGAAATACATGGGGCTGGTTCCCACAGTGTGTGTAAGGCAGACACAATTTACTGTTGTGCAAGTGAAGGCACTTAGCAGGAAAAAAGACTATATTGTAGTTCTCCTCTAAAACCAAGGCCTCTTTACAGTCCTCTCAGCCATTAACAGGACTTCATGTTTGCCAAATGCACTTGATACGAATTGTTTCTTCAGAGGATTGTATTATGTCTTGTATGATACAGTTTTGAGTTTGTAATGTTGAATACTGTCCTCCTTTGGCACATTTGCAGGTTTTGCTCTAAACAAAAGCTAATATTTATCTAACTGCCAAATAAAAGGTTGCTTGAGGAGTGACTATTTACATCTCCATTTCAGCGTAGTGGTTAGGTTGCAGATAGTTCCCTAATCTTTATTACACTGTTACTAGTGACTGGACATGATACGGTGTGTATTTTAAAAGGTGGTGATTACAGGAGAAGCAATGCTGTTCACACTTGTTGCATCAAAGCAGGAGAACTTTGTCCTCAGCTCTCTTTAGGTGAAAGACCTCACAAGCCTTGAGTCATAGGTTTCACAACAATTAATAAAAAAAAAAAAAAAAGATGAATTGTGACAAAATACTCACACACGCATAGCTACTCCTCTGGCAAAAGGACATTATTTGGCACTGAGTCACTGTGGAAGTGACTCAGTGAGTCCTCTTGGAAATAAACGCTTCCCAGTACTCGCCTCCGGGAAACCTCCCAAACACTTGGTGCACTGCTCGTCAAATGTTCGGCATGTAAAACTAAAACAGACCTTTACATTTTGTTAGCAGCACATCAAGACGATCCACCTAAATCTGAACGCTTTACAGGGACACATTTGCTCTATTATCTGGTGATGGTTGTTTAAAAAAAACACTCACATAAAAAATCTTAAATATACTTAGAAAATATTTTTGTCACTCTTCAAGCCCACTAGAAATCAGTTTCAAATCAACTCCAAGGAAGTCCGTACTGTACATGTTAAGAGTCTGCGTTAGTAATGCAATAAAGTCCTTTTCAGAGAAGGTGTCCATGCTGGTGTCTTCTTAGAAGAATGGCTGGCTGCTGCCCACGCTCCTATCTGCTGACCAGATCTGAGACCTGCGTGGAGCAAACGACACAGTGAGGTGTGCTGTTGTCCGTCACTTGGGAGCTCGGGGTGTTGCCGTTCGTCGGGCTGCACGCTGGACTGCAGGAGGGATTGCAGGTGTTTGTGAGCCTGCGTAGGTACTCTGCGTGGACAGGCTTGTGGCTCTGCAGCACCCTGATGGCCTCGTCAACTTTGAACCACTTCCTCTTCCTTCCTGTGAGAAAGAAGACAAGGGCAAGTTGTCATCAGTAAGGTCATTTGTAGTTTTGCCATTTCCTTCGTATTTTTTTTTTTTATCTTTAGAGATAGTAATTATCCTAAGAAACTAATATAAAAAGACGAATCTTATTGACAAAAGCTGTGACACTGATTTAAGAAAAAGCTTGTGAACTTTTGAAGTCAGGGCGTGGATTGGCCATCCACCTCAAGGAGTAATCGTCTTCACAGTCTTTACAGCTGGAGCAGCTCAGCCTCAGACATAAGATGAGGAGCACGGAGTAGAGCGCTGCACCTCCACGTCTAAAGGAGCCAGTTGAGGTGGTTTGGGCATCTGATTAGGATGCTTCCCTTGGAGGTTTTTTGATTAGTCCAACTAGCAGGGGATCCTGAGGTAGGCCCGGAACTCACTGGAGGGATTACATCTCTCATCTGGCCTAGGAACACCTCAGGATCCCCCAGGAGGAGCTGGAAAACATTGCTGGGGACATCTGGAATACCCCGCTTAGCCTGCTGCCACCACAACACAGCCCATGGTAAGTGAAAAAAACAGACGGATGGACCCTTATTATACCCTCAGTACCCTCAGCATGGCACCGTTCCACACCACCATTTGTCTCCGTTTTGAGTTCATCTCGATATCCCTCCTGCATTTTTGTCTCCTTCTCCCTCTCTGTCCGTTATTCCCACTCAACCATCATTCAGCTTCACATAACTGAGTTGTTTATTTGGGAGGGTTTTTTGCCCTCAAATGGTAGAGGCTTGGCCTTGCCATCATCCCTTATGATGCTTAATCAGAACTAATTTCAATGGAACTGATAGATAACCAAAGCTTTGTACCAGTGTTACTGTATGCCCGGCTGAGCGGTGAGTAAAATTGCTCACCGCAAATAAATTGCTAAACCACAACATTATTCAAGGCGCTCAAGAGTAAATGTTCACGTACATGTTGCAGCACTAAAGTCGGAGTGGAAATGGACATTCCTGACCCACTTCAGTTAGTGTTTATGAAGCCCTCATGTCACCATACCTTCCAAAAAAAGCACTTTCCACAAAAACAATCTGTCCAGTAAACAATCAGCTGGAGTTATTTATACTATACCCAACATCTCCTCCCATTCAATTCCAAGCAGCAGTTTGGTAAAGGAATTCATTGTGGCCTGTGATTATTAGAGGGTGGTGTGTGCGTGTGTGTGAGAGAGGGGCGGGACGGGGGTTTAGCCACTTTATGTTGACACCACGGCTGGCCTCTCGGCAGAGGGGGAGAGGGAATTAGACCAGCAGTGCCGAGCCGTTTCCACTCAGTCACAGCCCTGACGCAGGGCAAGAGAGGACAAGTGAGGAGGGGGCTGTGGAGAGTGATGATAACTGGAAAACAACTGGACACAGCAAACATTTCTCCCCCTTGTGAACAGGCCGAACTCTATTTCTGTGGGCGAGGGGAGTAAATTATCATGACCACTTTTTTTCCAGACCAGTTAGAAATAGTTTACGTTTTGAGTTACCAAGTCCCCAGAGACACATTAGTGATCAAATTTCTGTACTGTACATGATCAACACAACATTCAAACTGGCAACATTAAAAATAAGCTCGCTATTGTGCTCTTCACAAAAGCCGGTGGGGACACAGTCCATAATCCTTAAATTCAGTTTCAAATAAAACAAAGAGGAGCACAAAGTCCTAAAAGTTGAGATTGGAACTAGAGAATGTCTTGAAAAATTACTTCAAACCATCGATGGATTATCCAAATATTTTAGATCAACTTTCTGTTAATTGATTAATTGACTTTCAGGTCTAATTAATTACATCCTGATGTTTGAAAGAACGTTGTTAATGAAATGGAGCAAAATATCGAGAATGTTGTGGGGAAACTAAGACAAAGTGTTGCCACATTTTTTCTGTCAGTATTTTAGGACTGTAAACACAGTGGATCAGGTGGTTTAACTTCATTGATAAGCATGTGTCCCAGTTTCTCAGTTTACAAGGTGATGACTGGAGGCCTCAACAGTCTTTCTAAATGGTTTCCCCTTATGGTCGCTACTCTCTCCTCTGGCCTGTGAACTACAAATGATTTTTTTTTACTGTCAAAAGACAATAAAATAATTTAAATTGGGTTATATTAATGTAATGACTGAATACCATTATCATTGTGCTCAGAAATATAATGGTGTGTGTAATAATAGGATTTACAGAAAATGTTTTTATTTGCTCTAAAACTTAAAAAGGTGGAGTTTTTTTGTGCTCCTGTAGTGCTTTAGTGGTCAACAGTTTGTATCACATACAGCAAGAGGATTTATGCTAATTTCACTAAACAACAGTCAGTCGTGCTAACATGCAAAGCAGCGTAGCAGAGACCCAACAAAGGCACAGCAGAGCTGAGAAACATGCACGCACACATTTCAGGATTTAGAATATTCCACAAATTGGCTTTGCAAGTGTGGTTTTACAAGGAAAGAAATACATTAAACATGTTTGTTGGACCTCAAGGACACACTCATGCATCTCGTTTTTTTGTGTGTGTGTATAAGAAACCTCCCCAGTACTTTGACGGTGCCTCTCCAAATTACTAACTAAATGGAGGAAATTGGTTGGGTGCGCTTCATCTTATGACCAAGAGGATCAACACCTCTTCAAAATGTAAGCACCGATAGTCTTGCCCAGAAAACCAACGTATATGGTTCAAATTGATTTCGTTTCAACAAAGCTCTGAGAGAAGACGCATTTGTTGTCGGTAAATACCTGCAGCATAATTTATGCAAAACCCTGCAATGCGAAGACACAGTGAGACTTAAACATAGAGGCGTACCAATGTTGACAGAGTCCTCCCAGTCTTCCAGTGTCTCCGTCACTATGAGGATATAGACGTACGTCCTGTGCTTTCTGTCTTGGTTGTGCTGTAAAGATTTAGATGAAGACATTACTTTATATCACTGCAATAAACTGTGTCAACGCAACACATGCAAAGCTTGCATATACAGTAAAGACATGATGTAAGCTGGACTGTTTTTTTATGGACACGACGTGAGCTAAAGAAGTCAACACTCTGGCTGACTGAGGACTGACCCACGGGCATGAGGCATGCCAACATAGGCATTCAAGGCACGAAAGTAGAGTTACCAGCTAAGTCGATACAGGATTTTAAACAGCGTTATGATGTAATATATGCCAAGTTAGAATTCATTAAAAAATTTTCCATGACAGTTTGACGAGCTTACCTCAAAAATCCCGAGTAGTCTGCCAAGTTTTCCCTTCACACCAGCCTGCACACACACGAAGAAAACCAATCGAGAGTGATTCAACACATTTACATGTGAGTGACCATTCAGTGTTGTGTATCTCAAGCACTGAACATTACACGATACTCATTTAATAGATTTTTGGAACTGATAAATTCATCCTTCTGACACTAACAAAGCTGAATTAAAACACTCCCTGTGGAGTATTTTTATAAAGCGGCAGCACAGCGAGAACGTTTGACCAGGGATCCTGGCATTGCCAAATGCTTGTGAGACAACATAGCAGGGGGTGACCAGGTAGGCCTAAACATAGTCTAAGTGACAGGATGAGGAGACAGAGGGTAAAGTGCACAGTCCATTTCTGCCCGTGTACAGTTTGACACAAATCTACTTATAGAAGGCCAATGAATTTAGATGTGGAAGCTTCATCATGTCACATGTACCATAATGCAGTGGTTTCCAACGTGGGTGTCGAGACCCCAACAAGATGTTCCACAATTAATGGGGTCGCGAGATAATTAATGGGATAGGAATTTTTTTTTTTTTTTTTTAAATAACAGCTTTATAAAATGAGTTTACATTTTCAGATGTCTTTGCTTTTTTTGTGAATTTAACCTCTTCAGGGTACTAAACATATTCCAAGTCATCCTTTTTAGACAAACTACATCCTGAGATGAGGTTTCACAAGTAGATAACCTTTTTCCCCCTCACAAAATGCACAATATCAGAATGTATTGATAAATCAGGGCAGCTTGTAGAGCATGTTCCAAGTCAAGTTGGCATGTATAATCAACTTTTGGTAAAAACTCCCTGTTGCTGGCTGGGAGACACACAGAGGCATTCCAGGGACATGTTTCAGACTTGGCCTCTCATTTCAGAGCTGCCAGGATCCATTAGGAAGTCCACAACAGGCTGTCACGACTGTTGTGTCCCGGTTCAATAAGACATTCTTACAGTACAGTATGTACCATCATAATAATATATATTTAAATTGTATTGTTTTACAGTAAATATACAATAAATACTTAACATCGGAATCAGAACATAAATAGAAAGCAAAATATCTTTCTTTCTGGAGCAGCTTAACCACAATTTGCAATTTATCTTAATTTTGTGCAGCTGCAAGCAGTCCTCACTGTGCACAGCATTGTGGGTTCATCAACAACACACTCAGAAATCAAGCATTTTTCAGTATGCACACCGTCTTCTGCCTTTTGAGCTGACTGCATTTCTTTGGTATTTTTCCTACACTTTACACACTCAAAACCTGCCAAGAATTAATATGTAGTAGAGGTAGCATATATGTAAAAACGTTTACATTTCAAAATAGTCGAATTAAAACCATCACGTGGGGAAACATGAGGTCAATGTGTCGAACTTGACAGCGGGGTATTAAATATGACATGACATATTGACGTTTAGTTGGTTTGCGGCTCATTCTTATTCAGGCACATGTCTTCTCTGGGAGGCACAGGACATGAGTAACTGGAAACCCTTCCCAAATGTCACTGCCATACTTCAAAGCTGTCAGTACGCTACTATCCAAGGCAGAAGCTCATAGCTCGCTCCACGCCAAACACTCCACTGGCCAACTATCAGCAGCCCCCCCTTTAACCACACAACAATTAACTGGCCATTTATGCATCATTGCCGAATATTTCTATCCAGGCCAGTGCAGGCCTGAGTCGGGGGTTTTGAACTTTTCTTATTAATGCGTTTGATTTCAGGACAAATTCCGACATCGGAGTCTTGCAGAGTTGGCATCTAAACACATGAAATGACCTAGTTCACAAAGTCCATGTTTGCTTATTGTTTATCTTCCACTTTAATTTTATGACAACATAGCTTGTGAAAAGCATGCTGCTGATCAGCTGATTATCACAAGCCACATGTTGGAAATTCCCACAACCAGTTGAGCTCAACCACAATGAAGTCCTACTTTCACCTGCATTATTGTGCTGCACTATGATAACTAATAACTAAATAAAGCTATGCACAAAAAGAACTCCCTCAGACACAGAAAATTATTTAAATATGTATATTAAATATGTAAGTAATGTAAAGTGTAAGTAAAAACATCAATATGGATATTAGATGCTATAATGTAGTGCCAAACAGCTACATCGAGCCTTATTCTGTGTTTTCTTTTTTTTTTTTTTTCAGTAGATGAGCTCACCTCTTCGTACACCTCCCTGACGGCGGCCCCACAGGGCTCCTCCTCGGGCTCCATTCCTCCTCCTGGCACGATCCATTGGTCCGGATGCCGACTGCTGCTCACCAGTAACACCTTCCAAGGAGAAAAGCCTTCGTGAGGTCTCTGCTGCTGAGCTCAGGGGTGTCAAAAAACACACCAACGCCAACGGCATGTTTAGAGTCCCTCATCAACACAGGTGTCTGGAGTGTTGTGCTATTCATTTAGCGGGACGTGCATCGAACATCTCGCATGTCATACCGCTCGTTCACTTCATTTACTTAATGCAAAGTGCGGTGTGGGCTGAGCTGCTGAGAAGGTCACACTCTCTGCCATATAATTTGAAATAGGTGAATGAGAGGAACCACAGTGATTTTTCATCTGCTAGCCAGTTACTCAATGCTACATGTTCCTGCTTCGGAAGCACTAACTGATTTGCATGAAAAACAAATAAAGCCACGTTTAAGTTTACTATTATTATCATTATTATTCTTATTTGACATATCATTACCTACACTACAACCTAACTCGCTATCACTGATGATACAATAAAAGCAACACCTATAGGGAATATCTCATATTTTAGGTAGACTATATAATATAATGCAAAACAATTAAATATTACCATGAGCAACCATTTTAAAACTGAATACAGGTGAAAATAAAAACCTCTCTGAAACAGTCCCACAGGTGACACTGCAGTGCTTCAGCCATCATTTGCTTGACAAATAATAAAGTAACTTTTAAAAACAGATAACAATAAAGCATTCAAAACATGAGGAGCTATAAAACATGACAAAAAAAGAAGACAAACCAGCAGTCTGATCTGAAATCATCCAACTAAAGCCACACACTATGTTTAACTGATCTCAAACACTTGCAGTTTGGTCTTTTTTGAGCAGAGTGCCCCTCTGGAGATGAAGTCACTTGACCTTAAACCTTATCCAGCATCATACTGACCCACATTAACTTCACGTGTGAATACTTTCTGAATTCTGCAGACACCATGTTCTCAGACACTGGATAACCCTGTGATCGCTCTCTCAGCAGCAAAGATTGGTTAGAAAAAAAACACTATATGCATATTACACTCTACAGGCAAACAACTGTCAAAGCTGAGGTGTCCTTAGGTTGAGATATGTCTGCATTCCTGCTGAGACCTGATAGCAGCAGCATGGCAGATTTGTGAAGAGCACTAATGATAACATCGTCACTGCCGTCAAAGCTGGTCTCAATTGCACAGAAATGACTGTGATGAGTGAAACTTCACGCTGTGTGACCCCCTGACTGTAACTCACTCTGAAAGCAGGTCAAGAGTAAGATAAAGCCCACAGGAAAACTTTATTCAAGCATTATTTTGGCAGTCTCACTGTTAACTGAACTTGTTCAGTCGTTGACCTCATCGGGAATTAGCACACTATAACAGCTCAATTTAAAACTCACCAAGAGCCCCTGTTTACCGTTTCCTGTTTCGTTTGGATCACCGATATAAATACTTAAATGCATGTGGGTGTGACAAAACTCTCTCTGTCCAAACATTTACAAACTCTCTGGAGACCGTACAATGTATTCTGAGCACAGGCAACCCTGTCAATCTTTATGTATGGATTTGCTGTCATGTAATGTCACGTTCAAATGAATCTGCAGTAGAAAAAAGTCTGGAAACTTGAACCTGCACAGCTGGATCTTCACTCACTGGTTCACAGTCCGATCATTTTAAATCGGGAAGATATTATCGTAAGTGTGTGGTTCACATTATGATCAGAAAATGACTTGAAACAATAAATGCAAAAAAAGAAAAGATGCCAGATGATACAAAATAATTATGCATCTCTTGAAGCAATCCTGCACCTTCTAACTTTAATATCCAATTTAAATCAATAATGTTGCAGAACTTTACATGCATTTCTTTGAACTTAGAATAACAGTGCCAAAACAAAGTATTAACCCCCTTTGGAAGACTTCATGTCTCACAACATTGACTTAAAATAGAGTTTAGATGGATTTTTTTGTCACCCTGTGATGTCAAACAGTAACCAGGCACAGCACTAATTTATCTAATGGCCAATAGTTGCACTATATCTCACATTAATGTGGTGTAAAGAGTTTGCTGAATGATGATGATGATGATGATGAAGATGATGCAGATTAATAGCTGCATCAGTGCAGGGCCCTGGGCGCTGCAGAAACACTGGCAGCTGTCTCAGTGACACAAATGCACAAAACACACACATGCATGCGCAATTTCACACAAACGCCATGTGAAACACGTAGGCACTCAAAAACCACCAGCTCAGCAGTCGCCTTTCTGAATGAAAACAAAAGAGCAGAGCAGAGGAGGGTAATGACCCCACCAGGCACCACACACCTCAGAGTGAGGACGAGCTTTGAGTGCGCACGTCCACATCGGCTTAACGGCGATCGTCACCTGATCAACACCACAGCTAGGACACTGACAGACACGCTCGTGCTGCGCTACCTGAATGGGGCATCATGAGGCCAGAGGCTGGAGCAAAAATCCTGGTGCTGTTCCCTGAACATAAAGCGACTGGCTACAATAACATGAGCCGCTGTATAATAGAGTACGGCATTAAATAGCACTGCCACTAACACACTCCTTATGAAGCCTTCAGCATCATTTTCAGTTGTTGTTGCACCTATGTCACAGAATTATTGTTTAAAAACATACTGTGATGATATTAACACACAGTGCGACCATTTTACAAGATCCAACTGTCAGAATTATTCTGAGGCAACTCTATTAATAAACTAAATGAGTCAGTGAGGTTCTTGTTTTACATGCATAAAGGATTTTGTCTGATGAAACTCAAAAGTTTGAAGATTTTGTATGTGATTTTGCCTAAATTTGCCATAGTGATATATTTTGATATCTCCTGTCAATACTGTGATACTGATTTCCTAGTTGCCATATTGATTACCATGCGGCCCAGAGCGTTATACAGTGAGACACACTGATAAATTGGAGACATGTTTTCTTATTTACAGGATAATTACTAACATGTTATATGCCAGGTACAGAAGGTATGATTGTATAAAGAATAAACTATAATAATGCTGTTTTATAATGAAAGGTGGAAATGGGCAGATCACAGTGTTGTTACAGTAAAGTGAAGTCATCCTGACCTGCTTCTGTCCTCCTGGACTCTCGTTGACATGCTGAGGGGAGAGACGGTAAACCAGAGATACAGACTGGATGGACGGTTTACCGCTTTAAGTGTGACACATGCAATCAAAGCAAAGTCAGTGAGAATGAAGGACAAGAGCAGCACGGCATGCGATGCGAGAGCACTTCATCGTGATGAAAAGCAACAGAGAAGGGAGGGTGTGATGGGGAAGAGGAGAGGGCGGGTGCATGACGAGCAGGAAAGCAAATCTGTCAGGGGACAGCAAGTGCCTGCACCTTGTTTCTATAAATTGCAGCTGATAGGTCACTTGGTGTTTAGCACACAGTGTAACACTCAACTCCCCCCCCCTCCAACCAGGCCCCAACGGCCCCTCTCCCCCTATCACATGTGGTCCTGAGATGAGCCGCCGTCACTAGGCAGACACATTGTGATCTAGGACAAGACCAGGACCTCTGTCTATAACTTCCTTCCTTGTATCAACTCAGCCTTAATCATTAACCCAACCTAATAACTCCTCCATTTCAGCAGCATCACATGAAAATGATTTATGTGCTAGAAAATGCCTTAAAGAGATGTTTGCTGCAGAATGAGTCTAAAGGGAGACATATTCAAACCTGGTCATTTGTAATGTCAGTGTCCATACACTGTATATCCCCATTTAGCCTGTTGGGTGCCACGATGCATTTGGTATTCAACTATAGAAATCACTACTTTTATTTAAAAGTAGGTGTTTTTGAGTGGGTGTGTGCAACAAGTCCCACCTGTACCAAGTTTGCTTTATGGCGTATAATTAAATACAGACTAAATATGAATTAGCAAGACAAAGGTTGCAGCAATCTAATGCTGTCATACAACATACAACTGCAGAGTGCAGGAGTTGGTTTCATGGTGCCTCAGCGAAGGATTAGTGATCACAATGGGGTGGTGATATGGAAATGACCCTGTACAGTAACCACAGCAGCTGATGTGCAAGTTAGAAACCAAACACTGTAGCCATGTGTGCATTAAAGTAGAGGAGGATACAGGGGGAGGTGCACCACATATGAGAAGTGGCACTAAAGTTTATGAGATTATAAAGACGTAAATAATTAAATAAATTCTGTGAGTGTGCAGGACCGTCAGTGATAATAGTTCAGTGAAGGTGCAGTGAGGGTGCCTTGTCTTTTTGAATTATGAGTTGTGTGGATTTCCTCCTGGACAGGAAATGAAAACGGTGCTCTCCTGCTGGGTGCCAGCTTGTGAGAGCCCCTTGTTGTTTATTAGGTCCCTTCAGCCTAGTTATGTTCACCTCTGCTCAGCACATCAACAAAAGGCAACAGACACGAGAACACACACACACACACACACACACACACAATATTAAAGTGGGGCCCAGCCTGGGCTGTGTGTGTGTGTGTGTGTGTGTGTGTGAACAGTGATAAAGCCTGGTACAGTATGACAGTCAGCCAGAGTTCATGAAGTGGGACTCTAGTGAATGTCCAGTGGCCACACAGTTTAACCACCATCCCCTGCACTCACCTCGTCCTCCTTTTCGTTTTTGAAGCACAAACACGCCGCTCTCCTCTTGAACCCTTCGCCGTCGTACGTCCTGGTCTGGTTGGGCTTAAACTTCATCATTTATATGACCAGTCGTCGAATGCCGAGAAACAAACAAACAAACAAAAACAAAAAAAAAAAGAGTTAGACAAAGCGGATATCTGGATTCAACCAGACGCTGAAGTGTCCGACAGAGAGTGAGTCTGTTTGGGGAGGGAGGACCAGAACCAGGAGCAGGAGCAGGCCCCCCGAAATCCTCCAAACTTAGTCTTCCTCAGACAGTCCCAGCTGCAGACCCGGTTCATTCATTCCGGGACAAAGTCAGACCGCCTCTGGCCGCGCATTGGACCGACCTCGGTGGTTTGGAGCCGCTGTCAGCACGCATGGTTCAACAAACCCGCCCGAGACGGAGGTCGGCGAGCAGCTGGCGGCTGGCCAGAGAGCTGCCACCTCACCCGGGCTTCACGTCCGGCAGAAAGGCGGAGATTAAAGGGCCAAACACGGACCGGGTGTCTTTAAGCCGCACGCGGACGTGGTGTTCAGCGCGGGCGCGTAGTAATCACCCTAAACGTCACGTGCGTGAGTGATGCCCCTCTTTGAATCACTGATGCTGCTTTCAGGTGCCGCTGTGGAGCTCCTCAACCCTCATGCTTGGGATGCTAATACAGGTTATTTGAACCAACAGTGTGTTTTTATTTCAGAAATGTATTATCAGTTTATCAGCAGCCATACATGCCATCCTCCATCGTTTATTTCAACAGTGCAAAACAAATCTCATAACAGCACCAACTCTCAAATTTCTTCTTTCTCTCCCCTCTTTTCTCTCCTGTTTCATATCTAAAATTTTATTAATTTTAAAAGGCATAATGAGGATTTACTAGCTGACTTATACTGAGACGAACACAACCAAATATACCCCAAAGATAAATAAATAAGCCTTTCACTCCCTGCAGCACACTTGCATGACATTTATATTTATATCCCAAAATATATTAAGCTCATATCTTGGCAGCCGAGGCACATGTGAGAAACAATAATAATCTTTACCAGTCGTGTTTGGATTCTCGTGATTCCCAAACTTCCCACAGTACATGAAGGAAGCATAAGGCTTGTCCCTGCTGTTCCAGCGCCAAATAAAAATAAAACAGCTCCAGTTCAGTGCAGCGGTGAGGTGTCAACACTCACTGGTTATTTACAGCAGCATGCCTCTCGTGGGGAGGTGGTGAGGCCTGTAATGCACCGAAGACAGTAAAAGTTGCAGAGCTCAGGACTTCCCTCTAGTGGAGGAGGACTGTCTCTGAACCATAGGAGGTGTTCAAAGGTGAACGTGTTAAAACCTTGGTGACAACGCCTGAGTAGTTGGACGTGTGGTCTTCACTGAAGACTGTCTTGATTATTGTGATCCTCTGAATGATCCCGACTGACATCCAAAGCAGCTCTATGGCTCACACAAGGATTAGCATGTTTCTGAGGTCATTAGTAAAAAGGTCATTAGTAAAATCAGAGGCACAGGAGCATGCAGGCCTCAGTTTTCCAGGCCAGTGGTACGACGCCGGAGACCCCTTTGAACTTTATAACTTAATGTGACTGAACCGGACCGACGTGCCCGGAGCAGACACAGCACACATTTATTCTGTGTGAAGGTTTTAACCACAACATTTAGAGAACAACATTCAATTTGGTTTAATTTGCATTAAGTTGATAGGAGCATCTTTCATTGCATTAAGAGAGAGTAATAATTTAATGGTTTGAATCAACAACATGGCATATACAAGCATCTTCTGCATAAGGATGTTTAGTTGTGCATGGAAAGGACAATATCACACCTCTAGTACATTTTCAGTAGCTAAATAGTTGGAATTACCAAAGGTGAAATTTAAAAAAATAAGAAATGTACCTGAAAGTAAAGATTAATTCTTAATGGTTGAAAGTAACAAAGTACATTTAATCACGTACTGTACCTCACTGCCAGACCAGCCAGCTACTGAACTTGTACAACACACATCAACAGCAGTATTCGCCACACGTGTCCCATCAAGAATTACACCCAGGAGACTATTTATTAATTAACAAATTTTATTTACAGAACATAAAAGTATGCAGGTGGACTGTATCATAGCATTCTGAGAGCAGGAAAACAATATTTCCCCATTTTGATAGAAAGAATGAATTTACAAACAGACTTTTCAGCTTTTGGAGTTTGATCCCATAACAGCGTGAGTACCTGCTCTCATATAGATCAGTCCCTCAATACGCCCCACTGAGTCTTGTAGCGTTAGCACATATAACATATGGCTGGAAAAGCAGCGTGGTTAGTATGGCAACAGCAAGAAAGATTCACATATAAAAGATTGGATATGCTAATAAAACACAGGTGCTAAAACTAAGGAGAGGTCCTCACTCTCCCCCCTGCCATCCACAAGTTCACACTGAGAGCGGCTGGAAAAGTTAATGTGACAGTGGCAGGCTCAGTTTGGTTTTCAGTCTTATTACTGTGTGCTTATTGCAGCCAGATGTGACCTAAAGAAGTAGTGGCGCTGCGTTTGTTTATCATCCTGCTGGGCCGTCTCCGCAGGACGATACTCTGGTCCGCCTCCAGGTGAGTGTCTACAGACAGTGGGCTAGTAGTAGTTAGCTGCTTTAGTTAAAAGAACTGTAAAAACTATACAACATTGACCACATACAGCCAGTCTCTCCTCCAAACCTATTCCGCTGATCTGGAACCCCCAAACCCACATCCCCACTGAAAATATGGGAAACAGGCCACCCTTTTCCCCTTAAACATGCTTGTTAAAAGCAGCAGTTGGCAACGGCCTTTCAAAATCAATGGACAAAGAAAGCCAGGTGAGTAGATCTATAACCTCCGCCCATGCATTTGAACAGTAGTGAGTTAGGACAACAAAGAGCCATTTCATTACTAGTGTGCATGTAAGTCACCAATTCTCAGCAGTTGTTTTTCATTTACAATATATTCATGTTCATATATATATATATAAATATAAACATATATATATATATATGCAAATGAATTTGGAAGAGTCTTGGCAGAACGTGAGGAGTTATATTCACTCCACTTGTGAGGCTGCTCTACACTTCATTTTTGCTTCCAGCATAAAGCCTGGTCCATGACTTGGCTGTAAAATAAAAAAAATAAACATGAGTCACACACTATTTTACCAATGTGGCTGGTTTACAAAGTCAGCAATAAGAAACGTTAATCATATGGTATAAATCTGCTCAATGTAGCTGAAAAGTAATTCACTACCAAACACAAAAAATCTGCTTCAAAGTGCAACGTAAATTGTACACAGTGGTTTGTGGGTTTTTTTCACAAGTATGTGTTTATTTGGGCTCCATGTTTCTTTAATCGAAATGACAGTGAGGAAAAGGAGAAAACTAGGAGTTCGATGGAAAGTGTCATAAACCCTCCCTCCAGATCACAGCTCTCACCTGTTTCTATGGCTTCAGCTTCATTGGCTTTCCACTTCTCTGCAACATCATTTGCTAGGGGATCATCAGGGTTGGGTGCACTTAGTAACGCCTGGATTGATAGCAGCACTGTGCGAATCTGCAGAGCTGGCGACCATTTATCTGGGAAAAAAAAAAAAAAGAAAAGTACAGGGAGATTAATAAGACTAAAATAGAGACCAAGAAAAGCGGAGGAACAATACAGTGAAAATAGAAAAAAAAAGAGTGAATGAGAAGCACGTGAGTAGTGTATCTATTTTAAGCTGCAGGGGCATTGAAGAGACAGCAGTGATAAGCAGTCGTAGTGGCACAAAGCTCCATTTAGGGGTCACAAGTGTAACATAAGAGGCCCTTGATCTTTTGAGCAAGATGAAATTGGCAAATCCCTCACTTCATTCACAGGCCAAACATCACACAACACAATACATTCAGGCTTTCCTACAGTAACAAGCCAGACTCAACAGGCCAAAGTCAGAGCACATGATAAGTGGCTTCTGAAGCTGCTTGGGAAAAGACACATTTTCTGTCTACTGGAACATGTCTGTTAAAAGGTAAAGCACAATGTTTGCCACCCATAGCTGGGTAAGCATAAAATGTGGCCTTAGAGTACTGACTTACCTTTCAAAATGTCGAGGCATATTCTTCCCAACCTGTCTACATTGGGGTGATATATTTTGGTCATGAAGCGTACTTTAGGAGCTGCCATGGGATATTCCTCTGGTAAAAAGAGTTCAAGTTTAAATGTGCCCCCCTCAAAAGGTGAGTCCTGAGGTCCAGCAATGACCACATGGAAGTAGCGGGCATTGCTCTCATCTGGCTCTGCCTTGATACCTGGGACGGGCTCCTGAAGCAGACGCTGAGTTTCCTGGTATAGAAAAACACAGGAAGAAAACGCAGTTAAGTTTGTGCCACCGTGTTACCAGTCAGTGCCACAGAGAGCTTTCACTTTGTACTGAAAATGCACTGTCACTACCATATGGCCCCTTTCAGACAGAGATACGCCTTATATGATATTACATAGAGGCAGAATGCAATTCTTTTGTGTTCAGGTAGGACAGGGGAGTGCTGAAACACAAATGTACCAGGTGAAAAAATTGTGCGATTTTTAAAGGGGATGCAACACAGAGCAACCGTAATCCCACACATTTCAGCGAGTTACGAAGCAAAAGCAATGGTGGCTCACGGCTGTGGTTCGGAAGACTGTCTGTGCAGTATGTGATTGGCTTTTACACAGGACACTGACGCAGAAACACACACCCTCACTGGGAATGAGGAGCAGGTACCTGTCACCTCTTGTGGTCTGCATGAGGCAGCATGACTGAAACACTTGAGAGACGCCATTAATGAGGAAACTACTTTCACGCTCACGGCAATGCACGTCATTATAGAAACTGGAGTTTTCTCAACTCAACTCTCTCTTCACTGTGCGTTCTGGTTCTGCAATCTCCAAACTGTAGCACTGATAACGCAAGAGGCCCTTTGATTATTTGCCATATCTAAAAACGTGGTATCCCCTAGTGCCTGTTAGAAATGCAGCCATGTGTAATTCATGCATCACACTTGACTACAACAGAACAATAAATAAGTAACAGCATAACCAACTATGTGTGAAAAAACAGCATCAAATGAAGCTTGCCAACAGCGGGCACTCCTGTTAACAGCGGGCACTCCTGTTTTTGACTTTTCCTGAATGCAACTGGGAGTGAGATTCCTGAAATGTTTCAGATAACCCACAGACAAAACCATGCAGTGAAAACACAGACGGAGAGGGGCTCCCAGTCCCAGTCACACGCTCCGAGGGCTCAACAGCTCGGTTTGCTAAGTACTGTTCCCACCCAGCACTCCCACCTTTTCCCACCAAAGTTAGTCTGTGGTCTGTTTACTCACCTACCTGTGCAATAAATCTCACTACAGGCTAAGCACTATTTCTTTGCAAATCACACACTGATTGATATACACAAGTACACAGAATGAATGGCCAGTATTTTATTATTACTTACAACAATGGCACTGTAAAGGTTTGCCAGAGAAAAAGGAAAAAGCTACAACTCATTTGTGGATACCAAAGCTAAGCAGGGATTCAAAAATAATATATCAAATTTGAAAAATCAACTATATAAAATAATAAATTACAGATTTCATTCCAGATCTTCAACTGCGGACAATTTAACACATTACTCTTGTCTCTGCAAACAGTTTGTGTTTTATAAAACAAATGTTTAATCAATCAGTTTGTATGAATAAATAATGAAATGTACAATACAGTTGGGCACTATCTTCGTTTTATTTTGACTGTCATGATGGAGCAATGCACTTGTAAATCAGCCCTTAACTACTCATTAAGGGGTTTTTTTGTATTTGGGAGGAGCAGAGAAACTCTTGTTAAAAACAAGTGATTATATTAACACTATCATGTGGTTGATGCAACTCCTTTAACAGCATCCTAGTTTGCTGGTGCTGCCCCATAGAGCCCACAGGTCTGCACTAAACTCTGTGGTTTCTGTTTCAAGTATCACGTTTCATTTTAGCTTGTCACCACATTTATGACTGAGTTATGGTACGCACGTAACTAGCTAACATTTGGCTACCAGCTAGAAACTAAATAATGAACTTCGCTGTATGAAAACAATAACATTACAGGAGGCAGACCTCTCATCAAGTATAAGAGTGGGAGTGTCAGGCTAACAGGCTGGTTAGTTTCTTAAGTGTTCCTGGTTTTATCACTGAGCGCTTCAGACAAACAAAGCTACCAAACTAGCCGTGTTAGCATAGTTAGCCCAGTTAGCCAACGAGTCAGTCTGACCAGCAGCAGCCTGACACACTGTGTGTTTCAAAAGCAAATTTAGAAAAGATAATCCCGACTGACGCCACATTTATCCTACATTTTTACAAAGCCTCGGTGTGTTTTAACCCGTTGGGTCTCGGTGTATGTGGGCACAGGAATGAAACGGAAGTTACTTTATCAAACTGCCGTTAGCGAGCTGGATGCTAACATTAGCACACATCAGTGACAACCGGGCGGAGCAGCAGAGCAGGGCAGGTTTATACGGTGTGTGCAGAGTTTCACCCATGGCAGAAAAGTCACACTTGCTGCTGTTTAAAGCGTGAAATAAGTACCTTAAAGATCCTGCGGGGCAATCCTGCCATCTTGTCGTAAATGCGGGCTTTGGGCTCTCAGTGCCTCCTCTCTGTTGTTGGCATTGACAGCAAACACACGTCTTCCGGGTTCTCTGCGTCACGACAGTAACTCACCTGGTGAGTCTGAGACAGGATAGAGGGATAAAACATGCACCAACAGGTGTATCACAGAAGGCACCATAGCCCTGCAACTCCTAACCTTAAGCACTGTATGAATATTCACTTTGATTAATATCAGTCTCTTCTAATAACAAATAATTTGTCACAAAGTCTAAAGAAAACTGTATTATACACTGAACTGATGAGGACATGAGTATTTTACAGATCTAAGGAAAGCAATGACATTGACAGAAGTCATGGTTTTACTTCTATAAGCTACATAGTCAAAAAATCAGAATGTCCTCAAGAATCTCTTGAAAACATTTTGTTAGTTTGTGTGTTTATCTTGCCATGTCAATTTGTCCTTTGTGGTTTTGTATGTCTTTGCATGAATCAAAAAAGCAGAGTGTAACCTCATACAATTTAGTAGTAATTACAACCATTTAACACAAACATAGACAGAATAATAATAATAATAATACATTTTATTTAGGGCGCCTTTTAAGGCTCTCAAGGTCGCCATACAAAATACAAATAAAAGTGCAATACAACAAGTGAAAACGGGTATAAAAACAGGTATAAGAACAAACAATAAAATACAGAAACAGTGCAAAATGATCAGAGGGAGTAGGAGAGTTTGAAAAGATGGGTTTTGAGTCTGGTTTTAAAGAGGGGTAAGGAGTCAGTGTTGCGGAGGTCAGGGGAGAGTGAGTTCCATAACTGGGGAGCCGCGTGGCTGAATGCTCGGCCCCCCATGGTGACCGAGAGATGGACAGAGGAAGAGGATCGGAGGGTGCGGGCAGGTACAGAGACGTGAATGAGGTCAGAGAGGTATGGAGGGGCGAGGCTGTGGATGGCTTTGTATGTGTGGAGTAGGATTTTGTATTGGATGCGCTATGTGATGGGGAGCCAGTGGAGCTGTTGCAGGATGGGTGTGATGTGATGAGTGGATGGTGTCCTAGAAATGATGCGAGCTGCTGAGTTCTGGATCAGTTGGAGTTTATGAAGGGTTTTTTGGGGGAGACCGACTGACTATTTTGCAATATTTATTCATTTTCACATATTATAATTTGAAAGCAGGACTTGATTTTGCTTATTTTAATAAAGATATTTCAATGAACACTTTGTTTATACCACTGAAACATATCACATCTAAAGAGTGCATCATTACAGCATCTGACCAGGACAACTTTAAAACAGCCTTGGCTAGTGACACTAATGATGCATTATTTGGCAATTTCTTTCATTTTCCATTTGCATTTTCCAGGACCTCCTTATCTAAATTGATTAGGAAGTTGAATAGCCAAACTCTGTGTCCCACGGCTACGCTGCCTGTTTTAGACACAACAAAGTGTGAGTTCTCCAATAAGACAATGCAGATTTTCACTTTTTTTGCACTGTGGGCTGAAAGGGAACTATAGATTGGAGGGGGTTTGGAGCTCCTCCTCCTGACATGCCTGTGTGGACAAAAGGATCGTCCCTTTGGGTGTCAGGCCTGTTACATGGGCCTCAGCAGTGCAGCAGACTAGGAGGAACTTTGTTTAAAAAGCTGACTAAGAAGAAGAAGAAGTCCAGCATGCACTTTCTGTCCCAACAGAGTCTAACAGGTGGGTGTAATAGCGCTGCAATAGGTCACTCTTCTGTGTGTAGAATCAATAAGAAATGCATGCATGATCTGCTCTTTATTTGTTTTGGCAGGAGCATCTATCCATCTATTTATCTATTGTTGAATTTAGTCATAATTACATAATTACAGGTGATTCTCTAATCTAGTTTGTTGTACTCAGGCTTTATTTTACACTATTGTTACACAAACGTGAATTCTGCTCAGTGAGAATAAAATATGTTACACTGCAGATTGATGTGAAAATGTTATTTTGAAAAGTTTTTTTCAACCTGATGGTGATACCATCTAACTCTTGTATGGCTATTTTTTTTCCAGCTCACTCACTTCCTAATACTGACCTTTGGTTTCCATTTAGGTCTAAATATCTATAATTAGTGGTTTCTAAAATATGTATATTACAGGCAACAGGGGAAACAGCCAGGTGTAAAATCTGAGCCTATAATTACTTACAGGTGCAAAAGGTTTCCACTCATGTAGTCGTCCTCGGACCGATCAGAGCTTGTGGGATTTTAGATGGATTCTGAATGCAAACGCTATAATAATATGTTATTATGTAATAATAATGTAATAATATGTTAACGGCTCAGTAATTTTGTTAAAGACCGATACGGATAATTGTCGATCTGAATCTAATGAGTGGGGGTAAAATGATTAAATCTTCAGGAACGTATACAAACAAAGTCCCTAAAAATATCCAAAAACTTCAATTTCCTTGGAAATATTTCCATGATAATAATAACAAATTTCTTGCAACTTATCCATACATCAGAATAATGTTTCATTTACACTTTGCAGTGGTGTCCTTCAGCTTTCTGCCTCGCCTCGCCTCACCTCACCAACCCTCCAAAAAATTTCCATTGTTCAACACACACAGGAACAGATGAACCAGTACCTAATCTAGTCCCTTCTGTCAGTGCACAGACAGAACAGACAATATCAGCCACATTAGAGTGCTTGATCTGAGTGGCAAGATCTATCTTGACAGGGCTTAGCCACATTTCCTTATCAACTTGGAGTATTTTATATGGCGGCATTATGGGTTATGCTTAGTCTGGTACACAAAGCTCAATCTCTTTTACATTTTTTTCTAAACGTACATATTTATTGACCTTTATGTTTGTGCATTCTACCAAAAGTACTGCAGATGTTAACTTGTGACTTATTCACCGCAATAAGGACAGTCAGCCTTACTGCATACTAAATTCTTGTTATTGCCTTCTTGCTTGTGATCGATAATATCTTGGTTAACTTTTTATCATCATAAACAACACGGTCAGTTATATTTCCAGGGTATATAACTTTGCATTCCTTTGGTATTGCAGAATGTCCAAAAGTGTAATTTATTACATTCCTCAAAAAATGTGTGTGTGTGTTCTGTCTCTCTATTCCCACACACCCGCAAACATCCTTGTTGTGAACCAGTTTATTCACTCCTTCTTCTAGGTGAAATTTAGTGTGAGATTTTTTGTTCCACACACGTTGAGCGTTTCTTCTGTTGTACTTACAGTGTTCACTTCCCTCTATCATTTATCCTTAACATATACACAGTAGAGGAGGCTTTACAGTGTGTCAGACTGTGGTGAAACACATAGAGTGAGACTGCTTTGAATCTGATCCGACTGTATTTCCGTACCATTACATCAAAAATTCCCTTTAAGGTTCTTGAGTTTTGTATTTCCTTTATAACATAATCCCTCAACTGTAAATACCTAAAAGAAAATCCTCATTTTCAATCCATAGCTCTCTTTCAAATCCTTTCAATATCCTCCATTATTCTACATATTGCTGGGATCCCCTTTTTCACACAATTTCTGACTCATCACAGGCAAAACCAGCCTAATGTTCTCATGTCCCTTTCTAAGTTATTTTTTTTAATGAGATGAAACCAAATATTCAGTTACTGTTACTTTTACATAATATGCCCTGCAAAGCACATTTTTGTATTCAACAAATGAGATATAATGTGTTAATCAGTGAGCTTTAGAGGTGCTGGCAGGCGGATTTTGTTACCTTTGGACAGAGCCAACTAGCTATTTCCCTTTATTTCCAGTCTGCCTGTAGCCCTTTGTTTAATGGACAAACATTTTTCCCAAAATGTTGAACCATTCCTTTAATCATCTGGTGATCTCTTCAGATTTATCTGGTGATTTGGGAGTGCAGACCACCAGGTTAACTTTAATTTTGTACAGGACAAACATCACAAATATGTAACTCTCTAGTACGTTGAGTGACTTATCTCTGTCATCTGTAAATGTAATATCTTTGATTTTGTTTTCTAGCTCAGTGGAGCGCACACTGCTACCTGGCATGTGTTTTCATCATGATCGCCTGCTCTGGAGCAGTTTCACCCCTTCACGCCCCTGCGGTGACAACAGGTCTCCGCTCTGCTTTCTCTGCCACACAAAGCAACAGTGTTATTGGAGGCAAGCAGAAGGCAGTGACCTTCAACAAGCTCATGGTCAACATCGGAGGGGACTTTAATCCAGACACCGGTCACTTCCGCTGCCGCATCCCTGGGGCTTACTACTTCTCCTTCTCGGTGGGGAAATTTCCAAAGAAAATGCTCTCTGTGATACTGGTGAAAAACGGAGAGGAGGTGCAGGCTATGGCGTATGATGACTACCGCAAGAAAGGAAGGAAAGTTCAAAGCCAAAGCGTAATGATAAGTTTGAAGGAAATGGACATAGTGTGGCTGCTTTTACAGAAGAGTCCCCAGTATGCTTTGTACAGCAATGCTGGCCCCTACATCACCTTCTCTGGTTACCTGGTCTATCCTGACATCTCCCCAACCAGCCACATCAGCAACCACCTGTCTGCACCAGGCATGTCCATCTCAAACTGCCCCCCTGAGGCTGATCCCTGGGCCAGAGGTCAATCCTCAGAGCAGCCCCGGTCTGCTTTCTCGGCGGCACGGACATCCACATTCATGGGTCAGAGTAGCAGGCAGCAGCACAAGCCACCTCTGACCTTTGATGTGGAATATGTCAACATCGGAGGGCATTTCAACAAAACCTCAGGCTTGTTCATCTGCCACTTCCCAGGCGCATACTTTTTCGCCTTCACTGTGGGAAAACACCCTCGTAAGGCTGTTTCTGTGAAGCTGATGACGGGGAAGGGCGAGGTGCAGGCAATGGTGTTTGACGAGGACACCTCGAAGAGACGGGAGATGCAGAGTCAGAGCTTGCTGCTGTCTCTCCGCCGGGGCGACAGTGTGTGGCTGTACAGTCAGCAGGATGAGCAGTACGCTGTCTACAGCAACCAGGGGAGATACACCACGTTTTCTGGCTTCCTGGTTTATCCTGAAGCAGAAACACTCACGCCTTCGCCCACCCAGGACAGAACTTACCTCTAAATGTCTTTACCCCTTCATGTCGTTTTTAAAGAATAATAAAAAAGACAACGCATCCTGATGTTTTTGTAGAAAGTCTGTAGGTTATTTCTATGCGGATTCTATACGGTTTTGTTTATTTTTTTCAGTAAATGAGAATAGGGATAAGATTTGTTGCCAAATGACTCCACAAGATGGAGCAAGGATACAATTATGGACACTGACCAGCAGGCAACATGGTTATTTCTGTGGGTTTAGCTGTGAGACATCACAAATATAACAACCTCTTCTTCTTTACATGCAAAAATCATTATTACATGGCAACAAGAAAATTATGTAAATGATGTATAGTTTATTAACATTTTCCTACTGTAAAAATGAGATTTAGAGATACATCATGGTCACGAGGAGTGACAGTCATGCTATGGGACTTTTATAATGTGGATATATCTGTATCTGTTCTGATGCTTTGTGTGCATATCAAGTGAATTACTAAATAAATTCATACACTTCAATGAATTGAAAAGGTCTTAATTCTTCTAATGCCAATGATACAATATATTGCCCTGAGTACAAGTGAAACTCACTGTCAGTTAACTTTCTGTTGTCTCTGCCGAAATGCAAAGTGTGGGGCTGCTGCTGTGGCTCCTCATATTCACAGTTCTCACACTGAGGTAAATGTCTGCTGCTCAAAACATGGATCCTCAACACAGCTACTATTATTACTGCAACAACACCAGGTGGTGGTGCTGCAGCTATTAAAGCTCTGCTTCAGTGCCATTTCTACTATAACTATTGCAATTAGTAACAAGTACTGTGATAATAATGGCAGGTACCACTCTGTCAAAGAAAGAAAGAAAGAAAGAAAGAGGAACCAAACCAATTTATAACTGTAATGGAATACATTAAAATGGTCAGTAATGTTAAATATTCTTTAATTATAGAAAATTGGCTTAAACATGCAAAAACACAAACAGACATGGTCCTTTAATGGGGGAGCATTTGTTCTGGAATGAAATATTAGTAAATTAGGCATAAATAAGGCACAAAAGTCACTGTTTTGTTAGTTGATGTTGCAGATTACACAAATGCAGTGGTGGGCCGTCAGGGCCAGCAAGGCCTTCTCTGCTGGCCTAAACTCAGAATCACTGATTTACGTTTTAATATTTTCCCATTAATCATTTTAGATTATTCCTAATAGTCTATGCTCTTCATTTCATAGTGTGTCTCTGTGTCTCTGGACTGGGGTGTTTCCAGCAGTGTATGTTTATGTTAGAGCTTTTATCCAATCATATTTCAGCCATCATGTGTTGCCAGGGTCAAAGAAATCTGCCCTGAGGCCTTCAGAATCAAAAGTGCAGGCGCCCGTAGCTTAAAATACATCGCAATGTCAGTCAGAGAGCTTAGCCAAAGCTAGCAATTCTTATCTGTAGCGACCTGCACAAGCTAAAACTTTATCATAATCGTAAGTATTAATAGCAGTTTTTTTTAACCCACAATGGCTGACGGGGGAGAAGATGTTAATTTGGTCACAGATCTACTTAGAAATCCATTTTCAAGGCGGACTTTCCAAGAAAAGTTCAACATTTTGAGGAAATGCCGGCCCACCCCGAAGCTAGCAAGCCTGTCCCAGCCGGGAAAAGGGTTTGTCCGCCACTTTCAGGTCAGCAACTACAAGCGATACCTTTGGTTTACAGGCTCTGTGTTTGGAGCCGAGTCGGTGGTTAGAGTGTTTGATGTATATGGAGCAGGTGCACAGCAGCACAGCTGTGGCTGCAGTGAAAGGAGACTTGTTGAATTCTTTTAATTGGGTTTCTTGCTTTAGTGATGACATTCATTCTCCAGCATGAGATACCTGTCTGCAATGCAACGTCCCGTTATACTGCCTTTCTGTATAATATTGATGGTTTCTATAGCTGTGGCGTCATAATGATGGTATTAAGAGGTGGTTTGATTCAGGTAGGATGCCACTGAAGGCCCAGGTGTAAAATGAACGGCCCGCCACTGCACAATGGAAAACCAGATGTCATCTTTTTTTTTTTATTTACTGAGGCCGAACATACAGTTTTTGCATATTTACACCATCTACATGTAATGAGTACTATGTGTTACACTACAAATAAAAAATAAATGAACCCATTGTTAAACTCAATGTAATCTAAACTTTACACTTCTTATGAGCACCGTCTTTGCTTTGAATATGTTCCAGTGTTTGTACTGACTGACTGACTGATTCACGCTAGGACCTCAGGATCTTTTAAATGATCTACAAAGTTATTCTCAAACATCTCAACAATGACACAAGTCTCAAGAATCACACAGTAAACAGGCACTATGACGAGCAGAGTAAACACAAACAATACTCTACAGTGAACAGTGAACTGAGTCAATACACGACTAATGCCATCAAGTTCAGGCAAACAGTTTGGGCAGGGATTTGATTCCAGACATCATCCAATATAAATATGCACTGCAGTTGGACCCTGACTTTGTCTCGCAAGTTGAAACGTTCATGTCATCATCCTTATGTCACCGCTCCCTTCACCTCTCCCGGCGTGTCACTGCACATCCCAGATCTCACAGAGCAGTGGGGTAAATTTGTGGTCGTTCATCCTCCAGGATGTGAGCATCTCTGCGTGGTAGTGGTTGAGTGTTCTCAACTCCGTCAAGCGGCCCAGGAGACGAGCAAAGTACTGCGGCTCCTGCGAATGCTGCAGGACACACAGCTTCCTCAGCACGTCAAGCACGGTCTCCTGAAGTCTCTCAACAGCCTGCTGATCCTTCACGTAAGGCCGATCTGGAAGGAGGGGTAGAGAGAGTGTCGGGAAAAACAAACCCACTTTTCAAAATACTCCTGGATCATTGAGAGCTGTGGGTGCTGGCTCACCTGGCGTCAGAATGGTTATGGTGGTGAGGAGAGCCTGTTCCTCCTGCACCATGTGGAGTTCACCGATGCTTTTGTAAAAGTTGAACAGGGGTGTGATGAATTCCTCTGATATTCCTGCAGAATAAAAAAAAAAATTTCTAAATATTCATAGTGAATGGGCACAAGTAAATGTCCTTGAAAACCTCTATGATAAGGTAAAGTCAAGTACAGATGTTGGATCAGTGATAACAATGTAATGAGCTGTCTTTTACGCCCTGGTGTAATTACTTACAGCAGTTTCAGCACATATACAGCACTACATTAATAAAGCCCTAGTCCAGACCAAAGATAAGAGGTTAGAACATACACAGCAGGCACAAGCATGTGGAGAACATCACAGAGGAAGGAAGAGCCCGGCTTACACAACAGTCTGCACTTTGAGCCAGGACATTTAATCAACAGTCCTCCCTGATCTGCATTGTTCTGCATGTTCACCTATACGATCATCCACAGTACCTAGACAGAAGCATCCTGGTGTTATTTTTAACACAAGCAGAATGCATTTCTAACCATTTCTGTACATCATCATCATCCAAGGAGAAGTGGTCGCACAGGTTCCTTGATTCCCAGCTGAACCGGGCCTAATCTACGAGACAGCATGTCATCTACAGTACATTTCCTTGCCTATAAATCCCACACTGAACTCAATGATAACCTATAATATATATGTTTCTCCTCAGATTAGATTCAAAGGGCTGCTTTTAACATTAACAGCTGGCCACACTGATTTCTCAGTGGTGCAAACACTAACTGAGGGTCAGAGGTGTGCTGCACAGTACTGTCCTGTACAGAGGTGTGTGTTAACTGGAGAAGAGGAGGGATGAGGATATAAGAGGACATGAGAGAACATAACTATGCTTATGAATATACTGTATAATGTATTTATGAACCTAAGTGGCATCCATTCAATGATAAACAAGGATGATTATAACAGATTGCTCTCTATATAATTTCAAATGTTTGCATTCAGTTTGCTCTTGCACACGGGCAACAGTTCCATCTTTCGACGCACTTCAAACTAGCAGGGGGTGCCTGTCTGCTCGGACACATCATCAAGCATTCAGAAATGCCAGTGGGGCTCAGAGGGAGAGAAGAGGACAATGGCACTCTTGATGTTTTGATAAGGAACAATGGTCTCTTCAGACAGCTTTGCTCCCTTATTCTCCCAGACTGGCCTTTAGTGTGAATATCTCTTATCCCCACCATTCACAGCAGAGCTGCACCGAGGGACCCAGTGAGTCACACACACTCTTGCCATCACTGCCGCTGTCTGTCTAACTGTCCAGCCTGGTTGACACAATGACACCTTGCATACATATAAATGATTTTCTAAATCCACCAAACAGTAAACTCTGTGATATGGGATATACAGTGGGGCAAAAAAGTATTTAGTCAGCCACCAATTGTGCAAGTTCTCCCACTTAAAAAGATGAGAGAGGCCTGTAATTTTCATCACAGGTACACTTCAACTATGAGAGACAGAATGGGGGGAAAGAATCCAGGAAATCACATTGTAGGATTTTTAATGAATTAATTGGTAAATTCCTCGGTAAAATAAGTATTTGGTCACCTACAAACAAGCAAGACTTCTGGCTCTCACAGACCTGTAACTTCTTCTTTAAGAGGCTCCTTTGTCCTCCACTCGTTACCTGTATTAATGGCACCTGTTTGAACTCGTTATCAGTATAAAAGACACCTGTCCACAACCTCAAACAGTCACACTCCAAACTCCACTATGGCCAAGACCAAAGAGCTGTCAAAGGACACCAGAAACAAAATTGTAGACCTGCACCAGGCTGGGAAGACTGAATCTGCAATAGGTAAGCAGCTTGGTGTGAAGAAATCAACTGTGGGAGCAATTATTAGAAAATGGAAGACATATAAGACCACTGATAATCTCCCTCGATCTGGGGCTCCATGCAAGATCTCACCCCGTGGGGTCAAAATGATCACAAGAACGGTGAGCAAAAATCCTAGAACCACACGGGGGGACCTAGTGAATGACCTGCAGAGAGCTGGGACCAAAGTAACAAAGGCTACCATCAGTAACACACTACG
Source organism: Pempheris klunzingeri (assembly GCF_042242105.1). Classification (NCBI taxonomy): domain Eukaryota; kingdom Metazoa; phylum Chordata; class Actinopteri; order Acropomatiformes; family Pempheridae; genus Pempheris; species Pempheris klunzingeri. The sequence goes on along the minus strand of NC_092016.1, from coordinate 16,697,176 downwards.
CCGCCAGGGACTCAAATCCTGCAGTGCCAGACGTGTCCCCCTGCTTAAGCCAGTACATGTCCAGGCCCGTCTGAAGTTTGCTAGAGAGCATTTGGATGATCCAGAAGAGGATTGGGAGAATTTCATATGGTCAGATGAAACCAAAATAGAACTTTTTGGTAAAAACTCAACTTGTCGTGTTTGGAGGAGAAAGAATGCTGAGTTGCATCCAAAGAACACCATACCTACTGTGAAGCATGGGGGTGGAAACATCATGCTTTGGGGCTGTTTTTCTGCAAAGGGACCAGGACGACTGATCCGTGTAAAAGAAAGAATGAATGGGGCCATGTATCCTGAAAACCTCCTTCCATCAGCAAGGGCATTGAAGATGAAACGTGGCTGGGTCTTTCAGCATGACAATGATCCCAAACACACCACCCGGGCAACGAAGGAGTGGCTTCGTAAGAAGCATTTCAAGGTCCTGGAGTGGCCTAGCCAGTCTCCAGATCTCAACCCCATAGAAAATCTTTGGAGGGAGTTGAAAGTCTGTGTTGCCCAGCGACAGCCCCAAAACATCACTGCTCTAGAGGAGATCTGCGTGGAGGAATGGGCCAAAATACCAGCAACAGTGTGTGAAAACCTTGTGAAGACTTACAGAAAGCGTTTGACCTCTGTCATTGCCAACAAAGGGTATATAACAAAGTATTGAGATGAACTTTTGTTATTGACCAAATACTTATTTTCCACCATAATTTGCAAATAAATTCTTTAAAAATCAGACAATGTGATTTTCTGGATTTTTTTTTTTTTTCTCATTTTGTCTCTCATAGTTGAAGTGTACCTATGATGAAAATTACAGGCCTCTCTCATCTTTTTAAGTGGGAGAACTTGCACAATTGGTGGCTGACTAAATACTTTTTTGCCCCACTGTATGTGTACATAAAGAGGCTGCAAAAACAGTCAGTTCAAGCCCAAAGCTACAAAGGAGCAGGGCCTGCAGGTTCGCACTCAAGCTTAAACAGGGTGAAACTGTACCCAGTGAGTGTGTGTGTGTGTGTGTACGTGTAACCTACACCCAGCCAGAGATCAACAGGTCAGTACATAGCAACCCAGCCGCATCACAGATCGTGCAGATCAATTATTAAAGGAGGATCTGACTAGACTCGGCTGCATGCCTGCAGGTGGATCTAAAGAAGTCACGATGCTGCATGTGCATCCAGCAGGTTACAGCAAAGGAGTGAGACTCTCAAAGGTCATGAATTAAGAAACATATTCTAATTTCACACTTGGATCACGTGGATTATTCTGAGTGATGAAAGTTAAGAGGACAATAGTTTGAGTTTGAGTGCCAAAAGCACAGTATGGTGTGTCAGACAGCGCTTTACATTTCTGTGCATCTCTTCTGTTGACTCACCACTCTTGCGTATCCTCTCCTCCAGAACTTCTGTGTGTCCGCTGGGCATCTTCCTGCTGAAAACCTGAGCCGAGCGCAGAAACATGGCTTCCACAGCCGAACCCTTCAGTAGAGCGATCTGATCCTCCCGATCCAGAGAGAGAAAGCCTGCCAGAGGCATCACACCATTCATTACACACAGCAAAAAACACTTGTCTGTTTTTGTGTTTGTATTCTAAAGGATTTGCAAACTAAAAAACAATACCTGGAATATTTTTTGTGAACTCCACCAGAACTTGAACTTGACTTGTTGCCATTTCCGTCAATAGGAGGAAGTTTTCCTCTGCACTGTACTGTTCTTGTAGCTGGAAACAACAAGAGCGAACATCACAGAAAAAGATGAGAAGACAGACTAAGCTGCATAAAGTCACTCACGCTGTAGGTTAGCATCTACATGTAGTGGCTACAGCAGCATCAGAGATCGGAGCATGTTGTCATGTCCGAGCTCAGGATCTTTTTCTACACATCTGTTGCATCTTTTAATGTCAGTAACTGCACTAGTTCAAAGAAAAGTAATTTGAGTATATACCAGTTTTTTGGCCACATCTTGAGGAATTTGATGTGTGTTGTAAGCGTCTACAATGACCTTCATGAGCGCCTGCTGTTCTTTGGTGATTTCAACTTTTTCCTGCATACAAACAGAAAACGGACATAACAACTGTGACACACTTTTTGCCACAGTTCAAATGAGAGAATCGGTGACTGATGGGGCAGAGGCTGTGATCACCTTTGACAGTTTGGTGGTTGAGGTGACCTGTTTGCTGTCTGTGTGGTCTGCGCCCTCTGTCTCGTCTCCAGGCGACTGTCCCGGGGAGGCCTTGGTGTTCTTTCGCAGCCTTTTGGATTTACACTGGATCTCTGTCAGCAGGCCTGCCAGCGGTGATGAAGGCTTCACTATGTGTGTTAAGTACCTCACAGCTCTTTATTCAACAGCATTTACACTTTACATTGTTATCATGAGGCCATATTAAAGTTGTATTTTAACATTAGATCAAATGCTGCTCAGAATGACTAGTGAGGTGAGATTCTTAATTATACCTTCATAATTTACTGCCATTAATATTTCAACATCATGTATCATATCCACTGTAACATGATCCATACATATCAGTGTCATTCAATTCTACTATTTAATTTCTGTTTTATAACTACATGTTCATTTTCAATTAGTGCCCTTTCACTTTTGCTGCAGTGCATTTTCCATTGAGGGTAAATATATTTTCACTTCACCACCCTTTAAAAGGATAACTTGTTCTAACAATAATGCATGGAGGTACATCCTTGTTAGTCCTTGTACATTTCTATTCAACTTTGTAAATTCAGTTTGAAAACTGGTGCTCTTTAGACTTGGTAGGACAGTCAGAAGAGGGGAGTGATGAAGTAGTATGTGACTTTTCACACTATAACCAGAAAAATGACTAATTTGTGGAGTTATTGCCACCAGCATTGCTACCAGCAGGTAGAGCCATGAATGCCTGCCAGCCTGCAATATTCATCACAACTTGCCTGCACTATTTATGAGCAACAGGAGTCCAGTCCGTCCTCCTGCTCTTTTCAACTGACAGCTCTTAATAGACCCAATAACTAATAATCCTCCAAGGACTTCAGGGGTGCATGTTCACATTTTCTATTCCTGTAACAGGAACAAAAGCTGGAGCTTTCTATTGTCTGATATGTGACATTCGATTCCCCCATAAAATTCAACAGGCCATGTCAGAATAGAAAATGAGGGCTTCACCACGGCAGCTTTTGACAGCCTTTCTTGAATCCACTGAACAGACAGTAATGCTGATGCACGTGGACGCTACGAATCAGTTTGAATTGATGCATGAAAGCAAGTAGAAATATGTCACCAATTATTCAATTCCCTGTTGTATTGATCATCGATTGTTCTGGTCTCTCACCGATCAGAGATACTCACATTCAGCCAGCATGCCCATCTCCTTGCACTTTCTCAGCCGACACTCCTGGCATTTCCTGCGCATGTACATGTCCATCTCACAGTTTCCACCGCTCTTGCATTTGTACACAGCATTCTTTGTTATGCTGCGTCTGAAGAAACCTGAAAATAGTTGACAAAACAAGGCATTTTCATCAGCCAGGTACACAAGATGCTGATATCATTGATCATATAATTTGTACTCTGATATTGATATTGATGGACACATACAGTATGCTTTGTTAAGCCACGCTATAACAATAATAAGTTCTGAGGTACTTGTACTAAATCATTTCCATTTGAAAGTATTCTATATCTCTGCTCCACTACATTTCAGAATGTACTCTTTACTAATTCTCAACTACTTTTAAAACCAGCTATGATTATTAGTTGATTTGCAGATTAAGATTCACATTTATGTTATAAATATCATGTAATCTTATAAATTCAACTATATGAAGTTGTGTAGATTATCTCCACAAACAAACAGCAACACTAAAGGACTGCAATACATTCAAGATAACATAATAATAAAAAATATTAATTATGATATAGCAGTTTATACTTGAATCTGAATTGTTGTTGGCTACTTGTGGGCCTCAGAAGTAAACTGCAACCATAATGCTGGCGTATCATGGCCTTCTACATACAATATGTTAGCAAATAGTTGTTTGTGCACAAATCTAGCACACACAGAGCAAAATCATCATTCATTTGGAGTCGTGTTTGTGGTCACCTGATGCAAGTAAGTCACTGCTTTTAGTGGTGAGAGCAAATCAAAACGGTGAAACGCTAAAATACTCTGTAGAGCTGAAGGGGAGCAGCTGAGTCGGGGTGATAACTCTGTGGATTCATCTCTACAAGAGAGCCCTTTCACATACACATAGTCACTTGAGCCACTGTTATTAGGAAAATACTGACTATAGCTGCTTTAAGAACATTTTGCACATAATCCTTCTGCACTTGAGTAAATGCTTTTTTTGTGGTAAAGCTATTTTTAAATAAATAATAAAAATAAATCCTATAAATTCCTTCACTCAGCATGTATTTCACACAAAGCTCAGAATTTTCATCCAGATGGGATCATTGAGAGTTGATGCAATTGAAAATTCATAATTCTATAAATAAATACATTCAAAATTCATAGGCCACAAAGTATTCTAATAATGTCACAGAGAGAACCCAACTATCAATGTACACTGAGAGCAACAGAGCAAAACACACACACACACACACACACACACACACACACTTTGGAACAGCTATTAGACATTCTGACGTAGTATTAAGCAGAATGACATGCATTAGCGTAACTGAGCTCAGGTTGCTCCTGCATTGTACAGCAGAAAGCTGAGAGGGAACCTAATCTGGCAGCGGTACCAGGTAGACCTGAGCCTATTCTCAGTCGAATGGCAGGACAGGCCAGCTGCTGCACTCCAGGCATTGTCCAACCTCACAGTGTGGAATTACACTCATACCCATTCACCCTGTGGTATGGCAGGAATCACAGCAAATTCACCGTGTCATAAAAACTTGGGGAGGAGCTGCTGAAGGCCTCGACTCCACTGTCGCCCAATGGATGGCTTTACATGGAGAGGGGTTGTAAAGTGAAATATCTCCTCATATATCTCCTCGTATATCCTTTGTTCTCTTTCAGCTGACTTGAATGTTTTTTTTAAGCTCAGAAAGTCACAGTTTGCCTGAGTTTGATAAAACTTGAACCTTTAATCTGTCTTTTTCAAAACTGTATACAGACAGTAAATCAGATGCAGCAGCAAAGTATATTCCTGAGACAATAATAAATATAAATATATGTGAGGAAGTGTCACGTACCTGCTCCTTAGTCAAACCCAACACTACAAGTGTCCATGTGCCTCCAAAGCTGCTGTTTGGACTGTATAAATGAACATCCCTGCCTGGGTGGCCTCCAAAATCAATAGCTAATAACTATAACATAATTTTTACTGGTCAAATGTGGGTTAAATGTCATTCTACACTGCTGAGTCTGGATGTGTACCTTAGATAGTACAAATTCAACCTCAGATAAATACAGTGTCTCATAGGTCGCCAATGAAAAATACCAACACTCTCAACACACTTATTTACAGGATATAATTCTAACCTTGTGTTTGAGTTTGTTTAGGGATAATTAATGTCTAAGACAGTTAGTAAGTAAACAGTAAAGTTTCCCGCACCAACAGTCCTTGTTGTTAAAATCAAATGTAGAAAATGCAATCTGCCAAAAAGAGAAGGGAGTAAAAAAAAAGACAAATAAATTGTCAATTTAAATCCAGCGCAGAGAATATCCGCTCACCTTTACATCCCTCACAGGTGAGAGCGTTATAGTGGTATCCAGAGGCCTTGTCTCCACACACCACACACAGTTCCTCCCCTTTGACCCTTCCAACCTGCGACATGTGCCGGGTCCTCTTGCACACAGCAGGCACCACGGCGGACACCTCCTCCATCTCAGCATCATAGCTGACCTCCAAGGGTCCTTTCCTCAGTTCATATATCCCCATGTGTGAGTACCATTCGTCTCCATTGTACTGAGGGTAGTAGCTCTGACTGGAGTAGTATGGCGTGGGAGGCTCTATGGACGGGTACTGCATGCTGGGATAGCTGGTGAAGGGTAAAATGTCAGAATCCTGCAGGAGAGGACTTCCTTGATCTGCCAGGATATCTAAGAGACAAGTAGGAGAAAGGTTAGAAAACTGCTTGAAAACAGGATGCACAGACCCTTAACTCAAGGTCACTTATTCGCTTTTTCTCTGAGATTTTAACTGCATCTTGTTGCTCTTGTGGTCTTTAGCAAACGGAGAAAGCTTAATTGTCGTAACGTGGCATAAATATGGAACCAAGCGATGACAGCTGAAGCTATTTCAGTGTCTGCTGAGCAGACTCAATCTGCTGAGGAAGATCATGAGATGGTGGTTAAAAGCTTAGAATAAACCTTGTAAATGGGCCTTGAGGTACGATTAAACTACCGCTTCAAGGTCAAGAATCAACTGTCACTAGTATAAGTTAACACAATATAACGTGGACAAAGTCAAGGTGTCAGAAAGCAGTCAAATACCAAAGGAAGTTAATTTCAAATAATGTCTATTTACTTTGAGATCTCAGGACTGCAAGTTTGCTTTGGAGAACTTGAAAATCTGTTTAAGATCCCAAAATTAAACAGGCAAGCTGTAGACACAACACTGACTATATTTTAGTTGTTTTAGTCTCCAGCAACTCCAGAGGAAAATATCTGGCTTCTTGGCTGCTAAATGCCTCACTGCGTCTGCTGCTTGAAGCATCTGGAAATTACACAAACAAGAGCAAAGAGAGTGACCCGAAACAGTTAGGCTCCAGGCCAGAAAACCAAAACGATGAGCTGAAAGATGCTAAAATGCTGAAAGTTCTGTAGCACTGAGGGACACGGCATCTGGTGATCATTATCTGTGGCATTATCACCATGAGTGAGTCACATCACAGGTAGTCATTCAGAAACGCTGAAATACTTTTGATCAATGTCACTTTTAATTGTTGTACCTTGAATTTACATGTTTATCTCAAGGGGCTTTACAGTCTGTGCACATGATGCCCTCTATCATATTAAACCTCAATTCTGAAAATGAAAAACTCCACAAAAGCAGTTTGCTTCCCTGTAGCAGCTTGTTGGATCAAATCTGTCTCAGTAGTCAGGAACTCACACAACACATACTATAAACCCATAAATGATTAACAACTCGCTTGCACAGAGCACACTGTGTCTTTCAGAATGACATTTTTGGCACTTAGCACTTTTGAAATGGCTACACGCAGATTGTCACTATTGATTTTCAAAGCAAGTGTGGCATATTCATGAACTTTCCTGTAAAAATAGCAGAAAAGGGGCCGAGTACCATCTCTAGACCATGTGTAATCTACAAGAATAATCCCTCAATTGCACCAAAATATTACCAGGCGTTCGAATCTGTCATTAAGCAAACTGTCCCATTCAACACGAATACAATACCTGTATGTAACACTGACCTCTTGAAGGCTTGGTCTGCACCATGGCCATTTCCATGTGACCAAACACACAAACTATTCAGAGACTTTACTCTGTGATCCCGACAGTCCACCTGTGTTGTGTTGATCAGTCCTTCCTTCGCCTCTACCTAACAAATCATCTTCCATTTAGTTCTTTTGATGGGAAACCTTCCTTTAAAGACGTGAGAACAGCAGATCAAGCACTGGACTGCTGGGCGCTTGCTTGAGAAATCCCAAGGGGAGCAAAGGTTACCATAGCTACTCATTAACCACGCAGTCACATTTCCTTACTTAATTACAAGTAGCTGTCTGATGTGTAAAGTCATTGGTAGACCTGGGTAATAGCACCAGCTGATTACTGCTGCATGGTGTTGTTTGAGACAGGAGGATGGTTCATGCACCTGTCATCCACATGCAGCCATAAAGGTTCTGCAGGTGCCTGCGATTTATTTTCTGCCTTCTTGGTTTAGTTTTCTTTTAAAGTTAAGGTCTAATTGGTAACAGTAGGTGTGTTTGCAATTTGAAATATCTAAAATTAATCAAGAAGTTTATCAGATAAACTCACGCACTCCATCATTGTGAATTTCCCCAGATGGGGGATCAGTAAAGTCCATCTCATTGTTACAAACCATCATGTTCAGTTGAATTCATTTCAAACTGAATGCTATTCAACACTATGTCAAAGTTGATGCTGTTACGACATACAGTGATTCTGTTTAGTCTTTTTTCTTTCAGTTTGCATTTATAGTACAACTAATCTGAGTGACAGAGGCTGGACATTCAGTCATTTATGTGTTATATTTACCTTTATTTTACTTTACTGCTTATTGGCTAAGTAGTTTTAATATTTTATATCCATATATCCATATATTTTTTTCAAATTCCAGTCCCTCATCCACAACACGAGTTTTTCTTTCTTTCCCTTTTATTATAAAGTATCTGGATATTTTTGGACATTTTCAATTTCAATTCATTAGTTGATTCAAAAGCATATGAATCTAAGAACACGGCATTCTTGGAATACATTTAGTCTAAGTGTGTGTGCAGTGCTTTTCTTTAAATGTAGCCTAATGTTGATGGGACATTTAAACGGGGACTGTGTGATGACTGCTACTAGTAACTGACTGAGATGGGTATATTGTCCTCATGTGTATGTTATCATATATTCAATTACCTAATTTATAGGTGATGTGTGACATGTAATCACACTTCATTTACATATCGGTGCACTTACAGGTGGAAATTAATAACATTTCCTCCACCTTCAGCTGTGTTTAGTGCTATATAGCCGCTGTTAGCATGCCAACATGCTGAGCTAAGACTGTGAACATGGTAAGCATAACACCTGCTAAAGCTCATCATGTTAAATGTTGTCACTGTGAGTATGTAAGCATGCTGATGTAAGGTCCACTGTGTGGCTGCAGACTCTTCTGCGGTCTTCCTCTGAGCTGTTTCCTTACCAAACAAGTGAGAGCTCTCCGGGATGGAGAATTCATCGCTGGGTGGGAGTTCAAGTGGTCCCACCACATTGATGTCGGGGCCCATCCACTCATTCATTCAGGAGAGTCGTCGGGCACCAACTCAGAAGACACAGGTTGGACTGGGCTGCAAGTAGTAGTGAGCCTCTGTTTACTTCTGGGAACAAGCAGAAAAACAATGTGATTCGTGAACTGATTGGTCTGCAGGATCCCCTGAACGCTGCACCACAATGTAATTAAACATCAGACTGGGATTCTCTGCATCCCACCTGACAGGTCGTCTCTCCCACACAGGGATGAGATGTTCAGGAGCTGCCTGCAGGGAGGTGGGGGATGTAGGTCAGGCGACAACAAGGCCTCCCTTACAGCAAGTCGTGGAAAGAGTCTTTTCTTTCTGCCTCCTGTCAGAGTGGTTATTATGAGCCCTGCCTTATTACATATTCAGATGCACAGTGTGTCACTAGGGCTCACTTGACAGGATGTATCACAACATCGGTGTTGTCTTTCTTAATGTAATTTTAGTAAACATAATGTAAGCAGTCTTAGTTAGCATATACAGCTTATTTAATCATATGGTAAAACCTGAATACTACATGAGTTTGAGGGTTTCTCCTGAATAACAGACACGTAGTTAAACTTGGCCGCGGCTGTTCTGGTGTCAAGGCCACAACATGGTCACAAGTGAAACATACTTTTCTAAACTTCATCCGCCACATTTTTTTTAATTAACACAGTGTAATTTCCCTTGAGATCCAAAAGCAACCCACGAGGCCCCATCCATTCTAACAACCCACACATCGGCCAAACACA